>NC_133814.1:14697613-14997613 GCF_043250625.1 Sebastes fasciatus
CAACTTTGCGATATAGTGGGTAATCTAAAAAAAAATGCCACGCCAAGGTATTGATGGCGTGTGAATATGGTGTAGTTTGAGACGGGAAATGCGCTGGAAGATCACAAATTGATGTAGGTATAACAATAATTAAAGTCATGTAATACATAGCAATCTGTGGCTGTGTAAAATACACATGGCTACCCCACCCCCATCGGGGAGGGGCTGCACGCGTCGGCCCTATACGCTGCCATAAAAACTAACCAGAGAAGAAGAGTGGAGTGCAAGGCAGAGCAGAGAGAGGACGAGAAGAGCAACAGCAACACAGACAGAATTATGGGGGAAGTTGAAGAGAGAGAAAAGTTAAACAAATGAAGGCAGGCGAATCGTTAATCAAACACACACACACTCTTGTTCTATTCAATTATGTCATACACACAAAGCATTAAGTGAGACAGTGAAGCAGGGAGAGAGAAGATAAAGTACAGAAGGGATTTAATCATGACTGTGGTGTAGTTAAAAGATTTAATTTTAATGTCTCTAATTTGTGCGCTTAACTGTTGGGAAGCTGTTTTTAGTGCCAGGTACTGGAACTGTGTAATGCGTCAGCCATGTAAACAATAATCAGCCCGAATCCCATTCAGTCCTGTTTATAATCCAAGGTGTTTGACTCACCCCAACGTGCCAGCAGCACAATTACTGGTGTTTACTACACATGCTTGTCATTAAGCATGTGCAGTAAACATAGGGACATCAAACCCAAAATAATACACAATAGATGAATAGAATCTTCTATGTATCAACTGCATTTTTGGCTCGCATAATGTAACATGCATTGATGTGTGGTCTTCCCAATCATACTGTTAACTAAACACCGCAAGGCTCGTCACTGATTAGTTTTCATGCTGACTGCTGCAAAACTGTGACGTACGTAGAGTTCCTTTAGATAAAGAAGCACATCTTTGTACAAATAGTGCACTTATGTTTATACTTTGGCTCAGTTGCTAACAAAACTAGCAAACAAAGGAACCTGATGTTAATGTGTTGTCTTTGAAATGAGATCAAGGCAACCAGGGGTCGGTACTACGAAGCAGGATTTGCGGTTAGCGAGGTAACTTCAGGGTTAACCCTGGGTTTTTTCCGTCCTACGGCGGTGGTTCACTTCTTACCGGGGTAGATCGCCATGGTAACTTATGCTGAACACCTAACCTGCTCGTATGATAATAAACAAATACGAAGAAGTTTAAGTTGTAATCTAGGCTGAAAACAACACAGTTTAAACTGACAAATGCAGAAAGGACAGCTGGCTTTATGCTGCGTGTGCTCACCGTTTTGAATTATGTTTTTATATTTATATTTTTACATATTTATACCTTACTTAGCGGGATTGCGTTTGTTAGGGTTAATTAAGCCAGATAGCGAGAAGATACCCTGGGTATGTTGAACTCGCTTTGTAGTACAGGCCTCTGGAAGATAAAATTACATTTGCATGAACATGCAACACGTACAGTACAGAATCTGTATTTTCTCAAAGGGTGATTTTTAAGTAACAGTTAATTGTAAATGTAAAAATGCAGTGTTTAGGAATGTCACCCTTCAACTGTAACATCACAAGGGAAGGATTCTTGTCTGTGTCAGATAAACTTGTTGACAGTTTTCATTATCGCTGGCACAGCTGAGTTCCAGTTTCCTGTAATAGACACACAACAAAATGTTGCCTACCAAGGTTCAGTGAGAAGCTCTAGGATATATTGTATTAATATACAACTCCGAATTATCTATAAGGATGCTTAATAAAACACAAACAACTGCAATAACGCCCGAGAACTGAAAGTGAAACATAATATACAAATAAACCGCTAATATCTGGGGATTATTGGCCAATAAACACCAGCCTCTATATGGCCTTCTCTGTTGAACTCTGTAGGTTGCACAAGTACGCCTACACACAAGACTGCACAGCTGGACTGTGACAGGCAGCGAACGTCAAAACAAAACTGACAAGATTAGAAGCTAACGTTACAGGCATGTGAGACAAACACGTCAACCCACTGTCATGCTCTCTTTAATTAAAAACGCGGTCCATAACTTCGTGTGACTTTACTCTTGTTTTTTGCCAAATATTCTCTCTGCTGTCGTAAGCCGAAAACAGTTCTTTCTAAGGCTGTCCTCAATGAAATTCTTCGTCAACTAACACTCATACAATTTTGTTGACTAATAGATTAGTTTGATTTAATCGACATAGCTGTAAAAACTGAGTTTCTCCACAAAGACTCACACAAAAGCACCACTTTAAATCTTGTGTTTACCAGAGATGTGCTCATAAGTTTCATTCAGCATGAAGTCTAAGTCGACTAAGACTAAAACGACCGATTAGTCGACTAATCGTCTAAGACGGCAGCCCTAGTTCTTTCACGTTGCATAATGTGCAAAAAAACGTATAATACATTTCCTCCGTATCCTCAAGTAAGCAAAAAACTGGTTTCAATACTAGATTTTGCATTTAAACACACCTTTGATATAAGCAGGGTTGTATAAAGAGTGTCTATTAAGAGATGTTCAAGTACATGACTTGATACCTGAGATTTGCTGAAACATGTCGTGCTGCCCGTACACAATTGTATTTCTTTTGAAAGTCTATTACAACACCAGACATGCCTTTCCCAATCTTAGAAAAATAATTGGTCCGTAATATCTAACAAGCCATCACTCACAGCTATCTAGATGTCTTGCTTCATTAAGCTCAGGGCATGAACACTTGGCAGAGCCTAGTAACCTTACCCCCCCCCTGCGAGCCCCGGTCTCTGACATTATCTCAGCACTCTGTCCATCTAAGCTCTTCCCTCTCCAGCGTCATTCCCGCAGGCTGTTGTTCAAGAACAGACAAGTCTGGCTGTGTGCGCAGGCACAGCACAATCCCCGGCTTGATTACAGCTCAAACATCCCCAAACCCACGACCGGACATGTTTTACTCCATCTATGCACAAAAACGTTGCAAGAACATTCCTGGCCAACCACTGAGAAAACTCCAAAAAGTCTTTCAGGTCACCCTGACAATACTGCTTTGTTACTCCCAGACGTGTCAAACATGTGAGACATCCTCCCATTTGACTGTTAAATGACCCAAAACAAGCAGCTTGCAGGTCATCACAGCAAAACATGGCAAAATAAATGAGGCAGTGCTCTGCTTTGCACACATGGCCAATTTTGGAAATGTTAGCAGCCGTGCTTACGTCAAACAGGAGATGGAACTAAATGTCCTACAAATGTGCCGACTTGTTGCCTCCTCTCCTCTCATTAGGAGCCAGCAAGCTCTTTTAATGTAATCTAATAGTCGTCTTTACCAGATAAACTGCAAATGTTCTCTAAACCATGGGATGCCTCTGAAAGGAGCTACTGTACTTGATTGAACTGCAATTTGTGGAACATTATGCTCCAAATGTTTCCTGCACTATCACTGAAGTCTAAACTGAGATGCAGACAATAATATCTAAATAATAAATGATGATTTTATTGCAGTGTATTCCTGAGATGTTAGCATGGGCTCCACCTGCACTGGCCTTCTGAGTCTCTATGCCTGGACAGCTTTGTGTTTCATGTCTCATGGCCAAGTTTAAGTCACACTGAGAACAACACTGTGGCTGCACAAACAACAGAAGTGTGCTTTGTGAATAAACTCACCTCTTCGTGGAGGAGACAGCTTCTGATTTAGAGGATGTTTTGGGGTGAGTAGTATCCTCTTTTTCCTGGGCGGGCTCGTCATCAGCGTGCTCCACAGGTTCGGCCACTTTATTCCTGAGGCCCCTCCTCGTGTATGTTTGCTCTGATCCATTATCCTCATATTTGTCCTTCTCCTTGGTTTCTGAAGACGCTGTTTCGGTTGCGATTTTCCTGTCCCTGCGGACGTATTTGGAGGTGATTTCTTCCGTGTTGCCGTAGCGCTCGGCGAGCTCCCTCCTCCTTTCTGCCTTGTACCGAGCAATTCGCTCAGCCTTGGTTTCTGGGGCCGAGCTCTGCAAGGTGTCTACTCCATCCATCTCGATTCAGTTTAGGGTTCGAATGCAGGTGAGGAGATTCAAACAATTGTCCTAACCCAGATATGTAGATCGGCTTTCTTGTAGATCTCCCTCGACAGCGGATGTATCACTTCATCAACATCATCCCAGTGCTGCAAAACAAGAAAGGAAGCCTTTAGCGCGTTGTGATTGTTGAGTACAATTTCAGATGACAGGCACTCTAAACCTGTGTAAAACTGGATGTACCCCGGCATATACTTCTCCAGTGTTCATATGAAACTGGCTCAGCTGTAGAGCCGCGAGCCAAGCCCTGCCCTGCCCTAGCTAACACCCCCACACCCCCCACCACCACCACCCTGTGAGAATGATGTCAGCCAGCTCGGCTCAAAGACGGCCGACCACCGCAGTGAGACTCTCAAATAACCTCTGTTCCATCGGCTCACTTGGAGCCGGTTGGAAAGAGGGCGGAGAGATCACATCTTCATCCCATTTTATTCCTTACTTAGTTGAGGCTTTGTGCCACTGCCAATCACCTCTTGAACATTATCCCACCTCATAATGATTCTGCAGTTACTACAAAAACAAAGCACGAGAAACTCTAAATTGGCTCGGAGTGTGAATGTGTTTGTGTTAGCCCTGTGATAGACTTGCAACTTATTCAAAGTGTACACAGTAGGGCTGTCCTCCACCAAAGAAATTCTTAGTTGACTAACACTCATACGCTTCTCCACATAGAATCACACAAAAGTACCACTTTAAATTGTGTGTTTACCAGAGATGTGTTCATAAGTTTCTTGGAAATAAGTCATTCAGCATGAAAAGAGCATAAAAAACGACTAATCGACGAAATAAATCTTTGTCAACTAAGACCAAAATGACCCATTAGTCGACTAATCGACTAAGAGGGGGCAGCTAATCGATTCCTCTCCAATGTTTGTAGGCAAAATATGAAGCTACCACCACAGCCTGTTAGTTTAGCTTAGCATAAAGACTGAAAACAGGGGGAAACAGCTAGCCTGGCTCTGTCCAAAGGCACCAACATTTTCCTACCACACCACTAAAACTCACTAAATGTTGTAGCTCGTTTGTTCAATTTGTACAAAAACTTAAATTGTAAAAACAATAAGTTGTGGTTTTGTGGAGGCTTATGTGCCGGACTAGTTCTTGGTTGGGAACAGTGACACGTCGGTTGCCAGGCAATCAGCAGAGACTTAAGATTTAGGCTGGTCCCGGCTAAGAAACACTCCGGCAAACCTTGAAGCCTTAGTACACAGCCTCCCAACCAATGCAAGCTAGGACGGTCTTCAGGCTTCAACCTCGCTGAAAAAGATAATTCCTTTCCTCTTCTAGCACAATAAAAAAGTGCACTATTTAACAACTTTTGACTTTTCAAATTAAATTTAGGAGGCAAAGAATCAGGAGGCTGAGTTGAGCTCATTTTGTTCCGTTAAGTATTCACAGAGCAGAAAACCACACATATGGCTCGGACGCAGAGGTTTGAAAACTGCCCTCGCATAAATGCGTCAGCCGGCTGACAACGGCAATAAAAAATGTATGTGCGCACAGTTTCTGATTGCTCCAAACCAAGCACAGGGGGCTTTTCCGCAGACATTTCTCACAGCCGGAGTGCGCTTACGATGCTTTGGGGCTCCTGTGTCAGGACAGCCAAGGAGAACAGAAAGGTGAATAAAAGGTATATTTATATTAGAGAGGGCCAGGGGTTTTAAAGTAGCCCCCTGGTATCCCTCAAATTACAGGGAATTCAGCACATTGGTTCTCACATTAATGGCCAGGCAGAGGGGGTATGGGAAAAATATAAACGAAAAGTGCTGCGTCTGGACAATGTTAGCAATGTGAGAAGAAAGAGTGAGAGTGAAGAATAGGTCAAGGCAAGAGGGAATAGAAAGGTGAGTCTGGTCATGAGGTGGAATATATGAGCTGACTCCAAGAGCATTTTCTGTAATGATGACAAGCTTGAACCAATCTCAAGTGCACCTCCTCTGACCCCCGACCACCTGCTGGGCTATAAAACCAAACCAGGATCACGACTCTTGAAAAATATGGCTTTGAAATATTACACAGGAAATAAGTGTCTATGTCTGGGGATACATGTCTATGTTTGTATGTGTGTCAGTCTTCACCTTGACCTCTACTATCCCTCCTCCACCTAACATAACACTGCTTGGCTAAACAGTGTCTCCCTTGTGTACATTTAAATTTAGTCCAACCATAAAATGGAACTCCGCTGGACGATTACATGGTTCTTGTTATAAGCCTGGAGATGTCCAAGACACCTACACTCTGGGAAATGTATGCACCATGTAGAAATAAATTCACCATCTGTTTGTTAAATCAACACTTCAGCACCGAGCAGCGCTCACTATTCCAGGTAGTGCGGCACCGACAAAGCACCCATAGCCAATTAGACTTAGCCAGAACACAAACTAGGACACATTCTAGGAATGTAACCAGGATCAGATGCAGCTAGAGCTTTTTAAATGGAATTTACTGCTTTATATGAAAACCAAACGGCCTATCAAACATGCGGGGATAATCAATTGGTAGCGGTAAATCCACTTTGACCCAGCTTCAAGCGTTCAAGAGCTCCCCAGCTCAATAAGAAAAGGATGTTACTGGAGTTGTATTACATTTCTGCTCTGGGGGAGGGGTGGGGGGGTTAAAAAGCTTGGCATTTCAAGATAAGGTTTGTTTTGGTTGTTAAAGCTTCAGCAGGCAGAATGTTTTTGGTATCATTGGGCAAAAAATGTCATAACAACCTTCTCAGCATATTGTAATTCAAGTGATCTGAGGGATAACTAGACAAGTCCTGCACCTCCTCATGGCTCTGTTTTCAGGCTTTAAAAAATCTAGCCTGTGACTGGAGACTTTGACCAATCACAGGTCATTTCAGAGAGAGAGCATTCCTATTGGCTGTTCATTCAACGGAGGCAGCTGTCAATCACTCGCAAACTCCAATCAAACTTACTCCGGCTGGTGGGCTGTGCTTGGTATTTCCTAAACTGATCTCAACATGGCTGCCGGGTCACAAACTTTCTCGTTTTACAGCTAAACAGTACACTACAAGATGTTTCTGAAAACATCCTAGGCGAGAAATAGTCATTACAGTAACAGAATATTGATTCATATTTGATCAGCGCTGCCTAGTTTGACCGTTTGATCGGAGTTTGCGAATGATTGACAGCTGCTCAGAGACGGCAGGTTCCAGCTCGGCTATGATTGGTTGTTTTCCTCCGGTCTGTGAAATCTTGTAGACGCCATTAGGAGCACTGGAGGACTCAGAGGCACATAATCATATTTGCTCCAATTCTACCAACTGCAGCTTTAAGCCCATGCAATATAAAGGTAAAAAATGCCATAACATATTTAAAATTGAGGCAGCAGCCATCAAAACGTAATGCAGATATCTTGTTTTAGGGTTTAACCTGAATGTCACTCCAAAGTCTGTGAATTACCTTATGAAGGCAAAAAGGTCCTGAGTTATGATGTTGACTTCAGGACTGGGCACCCGCTTACATAATTCACCCAGGTCACTACCTATAAAAGGAGTGCTAAACAGTACGCTAAAGCTTGTCCGCGGAGACCCAGAACATCGAGGCTGCTTTGTTTGGAAGCTGCCCGTGTTATTTTAAGCTACGAGGGGGACTGAAAACACAGTTGTTGTGAGTCATGCACGAAAAATCATCACCCCTATCAGCAAATGTGAACTCACCCAGGGGATATTTGTTTTGGTAGGCGCCAAAACACCCCAAGGTCTTTACCTATTTATGGTTATTTCTTCTAAGTGGAGCAAGCAGAGATGTACAGGTACAAACATAAGAGGTCTGAATAAGATCTAATGTGCTGGTATTGATTCAGCACATGATGATAAAAGGTGGAGGGGAAAACGCTTAATGCACTCACACTTATCACAATTGAGGGGTTTGATGATGGACAGAATGTAAAAAGTATGTAGTTCTACTATTCCTACCTGCTAATTCATACGGTTAAATGTGATTTCTGCTCCTCAAGGGAATGTAAACAAACCAAGTCCTCTGTTTTTAATCACTGGAGTGTTCTCTGACCTTTTTGTTGCCCATTAGGAGTTGTTACTGGCGATGAGAGGAAGATCTGTCTCAACAAAGGCCAAGTGTGTCACTTCCTGACCGTGCCCTATATCCTCCTTTACAAATGCTCGATTAATCAGGAAATGTTACTCAAGAACCTGGCCAATGTCCAAAACTCTCAGAGAGAGAGAGAGAGACGGGATGGGTCAGGGCAGTGAGAAAACTTTGAATGGGGTTCAACAGCCAGACATCCCTTTTGCACTCAAAACAGTATCAGATTCAGTGTCATCATTTCCTCTTACTAAGTAGTACTAAGTCGAAGTACTCCACGATGGCCCAGTTTTTAAATATTTACTTCTCTGCAAAGACCTCCAGTGATTATAAGCAGTTACTTTAGATTACATAATAGCTGTTAAAGGCCTGCTGACAAATGCAATATACCACAAATGCAGAAGTTGCAAAAGTCAAGACAGCTCAAAGATGATTAAAAATGTGTGATGAGAATTTTCTTAATAAAGGTGAGTCAACTAAAGCACCTGAAACAAATCCAGTCAGATGTCATTATGTCATTGTTACTCACAGCCCAATGATGTTTATCTCGATGGGTGAAGCAATGAGAAGTAGGCTTATTATGGGAAAAGAATACCTGTCACACAGATGATCCGTAGGGATCACACGCACATTAACTCACGGACTCATTCCCAAGACAAGGGCTAGACAGAAAGCTGCCTCAGAGGGTAAAGCTGACCTGTAGCCCACTAGCTTGTGTATCTTTTCAGAGCTCACATGTCCACACAGGAGGACAGAACAGGAATGCAGGCTACACCCGGCTCATAAACAGTGGATTTGCATGGAAATATAGGGGATTTTGACTGTATAAAAAAATCAGGGGCTTTGTCTTCAAGTGAGTAACTCCCAAAGTGAAGCTTGAATAGACAAAGAGATGACCAGGTCACCTCATTGGCGCAGGTCCAAACAGTGTGCATGAAAGCATTTGAGGTCTTGTGTGTCCAGTGTTTCATCATTGTGTCAGCTTTACAGGAATTGCCCAATGATTCTTTTATCTTTTCTAATCTTACCTTGAAACTCTTAGTTATGACCACAGAGATTTACAACTGCTTGCATTTTGACAGCTGTGTTTGAAATGTACGCCTCTGTAAAGTTGCACTCAACTACACCACACAAGGTATCTGTTCAGCACCAGCGCTTCATATCGAGACAACATTTTGCCACTGTAAACCTTCAAGAATCCACATAAAGCTACTGCAAACATCAGAGAGACTTTCCTTCGCCGTGCAAAAAAGAGAGGAGGTCGTTAAAGACGCAGCCAGCTCCTGACACACATTCTTCCTGAGGGAAGAGGGTGGAGAGAGTGGAAACTTTGCTCCACTGAGAGAACCAGGTGCCAGTGCATGGCCTGCAAAGACACTAGGCAAGAACAGACTGGCGGTCCATTTCTAAGAAAAAGTTGTACAGCTGGGGCAGCTCTGGGGGAATTTTCAGCCGAGCTCAGGGACCATAAAGGAGCAAAACAAAAGATGGAAGTGTCTTCAAGGCCGGGGAAATCTGAGTGACTTTCAAAAGTATTTCCTCCTTGCTTTGAGGTTTGGTCACGCCATGTGTATCCCTAACTATCCCAAATCTTAATACCAATGTTGGGAGTGTAAATAAAGCCACAATAAAAGTATAATTTAGGGTTAAAAGACAATCTTACCTTTATTCTGTTCAACATGCATCCAGAAAAAGTAACATACTAGTTGACAAATAATCAAAATATTGCCAGCAAGCATCAAAAGGCATGTGCCCTATGATGTGTACAGTATGTTGCATGTTTGTGTGCATGGGTGTGTATGCCTGCAAACAGGTCATGTGAGCAACCATTGAAAGCAGATAGGCCTGAGTACGGGTCACCAGTCACTAATCCAATAACTCCATCTTCTAACCGATCTATCCAACCAAACAAATGCATCAGAAACCGGCCGGGGAGGGAGGGGGCGGGGACAGGGTGTGTCACACTTTTTTTTAAGCCGCCCAAGTACAACAATCAACCACATACTGAGTAGACAATGTGTTTCTCATTAAAAAGCAATCATTCAGCACTTAAGGCGGTTTAAGTGTCCCGGCCTGAAACCACACTGGCAAAGTGAAGTTTTAATTTCAATTGTAAAAAGGCTCGCAACACTTCATCCTGTTGAAACGGGCCTTCGCTAATAGAGAGCTTCAAAAGGATGATTCTGACAGGAGGGGAGGGGGGGGGTGTTTGTCTAACATGGCTAAAGCCCTTCATTCACATGACTCAACTCTCCCCTGGCTCTGAGCTGCGAGGAAAAATTAGGAAAAGGGGGGATGAAGCGACAGAGGAAGGAGGAAGAAGAGTGTGCAGGGTGGAGGAGGATGCAAAAAAAAGGGAAGTAGGATAAAAAGAGACAACAAGAGAATGAAGAGAGATCAGAGGAGGGGAGGGAAAGAAGATGGAAAGGATTGAGGAGAGAATGGGCTTTTTGTGGGGGGGGGGGGGGGGGGGGGGGGGGGGGATGTGATGGCTTTGTGGGGCATGTGTCTCCAGGGGGCCAAGGGGCCCCAGTCTGGTGGTACGGGGAGGACAAGATCTGCTGCTGCTGCAGAGGAGGAGGAGGAGGAGGAGGAGGATGGGGCGAAAACAGGGCCCGAGACTAATCCATCTCTCCCTCTCCCTCCCCTCTTTCTCACACAGACACAAACTCCCTCAAATCCCTTTTACCAGAAGTCCTGCTGACTGTAGCCAGTCACCCGAGAGCCAGTTGACATAACAACCCCCTGGGTACTCATGCCTGCACTCTGCTTTGCCTAAGTAACCGACACTGTAAAAACTACACTGACCTGCTTGAGGCGGAGCTACTATTGTCACCAGGCAAAGAAAGTGTGCTGCTCTGTCAAAGGGGACAGCATCATATATCATTCAAACTCAATAAAGAACTGAAGTTTAACACAGAGGAGCATGTGTGTTTACCTCTAGTGTTTTTGTTTACAGGCTAGCTCTTTGTCCCAGCCTTCCGGCTTTCTGTTTGCCGCAATTCAAAAGGAGCCATTAAAATGTGACGTATGGGAAAGCAAACAAGCAAAACTCGCACACTGCAGTGCACACACACCGACACGCAACTGAAGAATCACAAAAACAGGCCGACAGAAATACACACTGGCTCTCCCGACAAGGCTGCAATCATGGAAGCTGTAGTGCGGAGTGGGAAGGGTGGGGTTTATGCTGCTTTATCTAGCTAGGGGATCATACGCGTGCACGCTCGCGCATGCACAACACACACTGTGCTATGTTGGATTCCTTTCAGAAAGTTAATGTGGGCCAGAAACAAACACCCACAGAGTTTGTTTTAATGGGACAGATGTAGTGTAGTAGCCACAGTTAAAGCACCTACCCTCACACCGACTGCTACCCTTTGTTGCTCTCTGACATACGGAAAGCATTGCCTCACTCCAGCAACACTTCAGGTGCATTAAAATGGGCCAGCTTTGGATGGAAAGAGTGAAAATGTGCAAATTGATTGAAGCAACTTTTTTTTTAAAGCTTGAACAAGGCCAGTTATTACATGTATTTTTCCTCTTCCATTTGTACTTCCAGCATTTATTTTACTAGTTCCTGAATAAAAATGCATGACAACAATAAATCCACTCGTGATAACGTGCGTGTATTCTTATTTACATATATGTTGTGACTGTGGTATGACTTCTATGTGTCAAAAGCATGCAACGCCAGCTATTTCTATAAGGAGTGGGAATCACCAGAGGCCCCTCGATACGATATTGTCACGATACTTAAGTCACGATACAATCTTATTGCAATTTTAAACATTTTGCAAAATGCTGAGTATTGAGATATGCTGAGTATTGCGATAAGATATATTGCGATTTATTACCTTTTTTCAAATGCAAATTATGAAGTTCAACATCTGTTTTATCTAATAAGATACCGTTTTCACTCTGTTCAGCTCAGAGTTTTCATTCACATATGTTGAGGTCAGAGGTCAAGGGACCGCTTTGAAAATGTCCGTGCCAGTATTTCTCCTCCAAAATTTTGCATAACTTTGGAGCGTTGTTTAGCTTTCAACCCGACAAGCTAACATGACATGGTATGAATCAATTCCTTAGGATTTCTAGTTGCATATGATACCAGTATCACCTCTCTAGCTTTAAAACCAAGCCTGCTATAACATCTGAAAGACAAACTGGATGAAGAGGTTAAAAGTTTATATGATAAAAGATCGGTACTTGACGTCCGTGTATCAATATTGCCACGCAAAATATCCCAATACTATGATGAACTGATTTTTCACCCACCCCTACTTTCTATAAACATTCAGGCCTAAAACACAGAAATAATTTCTTCTGTCACTTTGGCTCATAGATCACTACAGAGTAACTACAGAGCTGTCTCCTTAGAAACCCGCTAATGCGATTTTCCCGCTTGTCAACAACTTATCAACATGGACTTCATCCCCAGAATGGCCGCCTGTAAGATACAGACAAGACTGAACAGAGAGGGAGGGCGACATGAGGAGGTGGGGGTGGATTGTCTCATCCGGTGAATCCTGCTGGTGGGGTTTCTCTCTCTCTGCTCTCTGGTGTCCACTACGCAGAGCAGACACCATCTGGCCAGCTGGAATGCCACTGAGCAGGGGGTGGAGGGGTTAAGGGGGTCCTTGCAGGGGGATGGGTTATGGCTGAGAGATGGAGTATTAACTGTAGTGGTATTAACCATGTAATGCCACATAAACTCTTTTAAGTGGAAAAAAAAACAGAAATGGAAGAACACTTTGGGAAGCAGTACAGAGGCCATTAGTCTTTCGGTGTCCTGCATATATAATTATGAAACGCCTAAAATGGAAATAAACTGAAATTGATCCAAAGTGTGTACTTACCTCTTCATATGATAATGATGCATGTGTCAGGTTTAAAGTAATAGTTTGCAGTTTTGGGAAATACGCTTATTTGCTTTCTTACCAAGAGTTAGACAAGAAGATTGATTCCACTCAACAGTGTCTGTATGAAGCTACAGCCAGCAGCCAGTTAGCTTACATTAGCATAAAGTGTGAAACGAGGGGGAATAGCACCTCTAAAGCTCACCACTTTACACCTTTTCACGATACCAGAAGTTTGGTAGTTGATACCAAAAGTAAAACAATAGGTCGCACTTCAACATACACTCCTTTATTACCATTTGCATACTGTGTTTTGGTACAAACAGGTCATAATTCCCTCTCTATTATCTACTTTATATTGCCGTGAGTTTCTCGCCCAAAACTACATTTTACCAGATTACATTTGAACACACCATGATAACCATAATACTACTGAATTACTGAATAGAGCCTGAATGCACCATAATATAAATCAATGGTACCTCCCATGTTAAAATCAACTGTAGGAGAGGTAGTGAATGTTAGCTGTTAGCAGCCGGTAAGAAGCACAATCCTGCACAGAGCTAACAGCTAACGTTAACTAGCTCTCGTCCTGTTGATTTCAACACAGATTTGTTGTTTGCAATTGAGTATTATCAGGGAAAAATAGGGTGCGTGCCCTGATCATACGTCCCAAACACATTTTCTATCATCCCCGGGACGACGTCAGTCTTGAGCCCTGACGGAACGAGTAGCGACACGTTTTCAGAATTTTGGCATCGACTTGGTACTGAAGTATCGGTTCTTGTAACATCCCTAATATTGTGTTTGGTTTGTTTTTTTGGTGAGTTATGTGCAGGAGTGTTGCTTGGCTGGGACCAGCATAAATCTTAAGTCACTGCTGATTGCCTGGCAACCGGAGAGTCACTGTTCCCAGCCAAGAAATAGTCCGGCACATAAGCCTCCGTAAAACCACAACTTATTGTTTTTACCCTTAGTTTTTGTAAAAATTTAAAAAACGATGATTGATTCGACCATAAAAATCAACTGCTTCCTCAATTCCTGTTAAACTGATATTTATGGCGCTTTAGCAGAAACGTATTTAAAATCAAAGTACAATACACAGACTTGTGCACACAATTAACTGGCAATAAAACTCTAAGAATAAGCTGAACGAGGGCATTATTATTTAAATACTCTCTGAAAACTTGTCCCTTAAGGTTATATTCAAGGTAAACTTTACACCCCCTGTATAGATTGCATTAAAATGTTGCTGTGTCTAAATACAATGCTTTCACTATATCCCTCCACATGGTTTACAAAGATACATTTGTTTGTGCATGTTTTATTGTAAGGCAATAAAGCCCTGGTCGACATGCACAGAAAAGGTTGCCCGTAAACTCACTAGTTTTGAACGTAGATTCAAAAACACTCTCTGATACTTTATTCTAAGGCTTTATTTTCAGTTGATGTCAGATGAAATTCTGCTCTGGCACTGAGCTAAATCAAAGTGAAATGTAGTCTGGAGAGAAGCCTCGCGCTGCCACTACACATGGAAACTATTATGTGTGCGCAAATCAAATGAAAGTCTGAAGTATAACCATATGTTTATGCGCCATGCAAATATTACACTGGTTAAAGACGTCATTGAAGTGGGCCTTGGCGGTGCAGTTGCTGACCAAATACAGTTAGCGTCTTGGTGACGAAGCTGGAAGCGGTCCACTCTAACTGCTAGCTGGGTTTATAAATATGTCTTAGTGGAGATTAGCCTGAGGGTAACCCTCCAGCGCTCTTCCCTGTGGAGTTCCTATTGCTCACATTTTCACATCCCTTCTGCTTTATATAAATATTTGTACTGCAGAACTTCTTGGCTGTGCAGCCGACATCGAACCCTACTGAGAGCTGAGGAGAGAGCACGGGTCGGACTGGAGAGAGATGGGGTTGAGTGGGTGGATCTAGTGCTTGGCTTTTTGCAGCCAAGTTTTGCAGCTCAGCTGCAGCATGTTATTTAAAGAAGACCTATTATGCTCCTGTGCTTTTCCCCTTTCCTTTAGTGTGTTGTATAGTTTTTTGCATGTAAAAGGTCTGCAAAGTGACAAAGCATAAAGTCCACACCAAAGGGAGTTACTCTCCTCCACAAAAAAACTGCTCCTGAACTGCCTGAAACGCCTTGATTGAAGTCCCGCCTTTTCTTCCGTAACATGGTGATGTCACCAAGTAAGACATTTGCATAATACCTCAAACAAAGCTAGTTAGAGCGGAATCTGAAGAATTTGCTTCGGTTGACCAGGAGCTCCAACAGAGCTTTTCAGACAGAGAGTGAACAGCACAGCTGGTATGAGAAAAGTAAAGCATTTTTTGAGCATTAAAGCATGTAAACATGTTCTAATGGAAACCCAAAATACTAGTATGAACCTGGATGTAAGCATAAAAGGTCCTCTTTGACTGTTAAATAAGTTAGTAACACATGCAGGTGAAACTTAAGACTCAAAATGCTCAACTAAAATGTAATATTATGCTGACTGTAAGAGCCAATTATGCACATATTTGGTGAAATTGTTTATGTCGGCATGACATTTTACAGAAGTTCTAGTTTGTACAACAGTGTTTGTATAGTTTAAATAGACCATGTAGGATTACGATGTTTACCATTACTTACTTACAACAGGATATAATGCCGTAAGGCAGTTTTTCAGTGCGCATGATAAAAAGGAGGCTTTGGGAAGATGCTGTGAAGTCTGCGTAGGTGTGGATCGCAACAGGTTTTTGACTGTGTTATAAACCGTGTTATATATAGGGTACATAGCATACAGTGAAAGTGTGATAATGTTTAACGTATGAAACATCAAGTCGGCAGTGGACCGAGCGAGATGTAACTTTGATGGAAATCACCTGCCGTAATGTTGTAATTGCTTCTCAAATAAACCCTTGTTCAAGTTTTCCCTGCCTCCAATGAGTACATTGGGTCGTCACAACAAAAGGATAGATTAGTGGAACACGAGTCAGAACTGAGACACCTTGCAGACTAAGTGGCTTAGGAACTTGGGAGCACGGTAAAACGGCCACTACACTGACCATGTGAAACAATATCTACTCCAATAAATAAATGCTTCCCTTTACATACGGGCTAATGCTTCCTCCTGAGTGGTTTCAATATGATCACAAACATTGGGCCACAAATATAAATGTAACACTGACAAGCCTTGTGCTCCTTCATGCTCTCTTTGCAAGTGCAGAAATGCAGAATAGGAAAAGTTTCAATAATCCCAGGGACATTCCTCTATAAAATAATGTAGAAAAGCAATCAAAGCATTGCATCACCGATCCAAAATAGATAGAAATCGCTCATTTTGAACTAAACTGGGGCATCTGGTTGCACAAGTGTACTTATTTTGTGTCTTTCACTCTAATAGCCTTGTTAAAATCCTTAACTACCCATTTAAATCTAATTTACAATCCCAATTTAACGAGAGTTTTTTTTTTTTACATCCCTCCAATTGCTTATCAGCTACACTCTGTGTGAGGTACATTCACTCAGTGCACCAAAACCAAATCTCAAACTTACACCTTCATCATGACAGAAGGTTGGCAAAACTGTAGCAGAACCTGTAGAATAAAAAACCCAATGAGAGACTGATGTGAAGAGTTAGGAGGAGGGAAAGTCTTCACAGAAGCCAAAAAAACAACAACGCTGCGATTCAATCCCTTGTATTCCTTGCTATTAGCTATTCGGGAATTGAAACTCGATCTACAGTTTCACTCTTGACGTCTTGCTATGAAGAAAAACAAAAGAATTAACAAGTTAATGTTGAACAAGACAAGTCTCTGCAGCAAGAGCCCTCATCCACAGCATGCTCCTCCACCCTCCAAAAGCCCTCTCGCCAGTGTTGAGTAACAGGATCCCTGCTGATGGCAACGCCACCCCCACACTGACACAAGGCGTTCAGGTGAATGTTAACACTTACCACAACCACATAACACTCACTTCAGCTCAACAACAATGGAGCGTCTGTCTCTTTGTTTGGGGTCTTTACATGGTTCAAAGAGGAGGCAGGTAAAGAGCAGCAGGATTACGTAAAGCATGACGAGAGCCACTCCCTGCTCGGACACGTTCATGCTCATTGGCCATCCACTTTCTGTTATTTCCCAACACGACAACAGTAACAGAAAGCAGCATGCTCTGTTGTAAATGAGTAAAAGAGTAACACAAACATGTGCTGTCTTGCTCAGACAGTGCCTGACACACAAACAATGTCTTATCAAGGCATGCATCAGTTTTCTTGCTCAACACCAGCTGGCTGTCTTGGTAAACCTGTTGTGACACAGACAGCCATACAGAGGGAAAATTACAGTCAAATACCATAGCCCTCGGATATGAAGCTTCAATGAGCTTCATTATATTCACCATTTCATTGATCACACAGTGCATTTTGAAGATACAGTGTAATGTACTTCAGATTATATCACTTTTCTCCTTAAAATGACATCATTTTGAACATAAACCTCTTAATTCACAGCCCGGTGACAAGACATATGGTTAAAAATCGTAGGAAAATGACTGCTGAAAGAAAATGCACACTGAATAAACAAAGGCGACACCTCACACAAAGCGTACAGTCACCATTTGTCAAAGGAAATCCAACAAGTCTCATCCATCTCAGTGTATACACAGACATTACCCAAGCAGCTTGCAAGTATTTGCACAGCCATGGCGGTATGACACAGGTAAACATGACTTTGATTCCAAACTATTTTGTGCCAACACCCATAATCTAGTCTGTAGTGACATCACTGTAAGGTTGCAAGGTTGCAAGGTTGAAAAATAAGGTATAGGGTGATTCCAGCTCTCTTTACACTTTGTTTTCACAGGTGGTTTCTGCAGAACTCGACCCCAAATGCTCACCCCTCTCTGTCACTGTTTGCAAAAGGGATTCAACAAGTCTCTGTTGACCGATTTCCTAAGTAAGACAGTGGGTGAAAGGATAAAAAAAACAGCTGGCTTGGACGTGCTGTCACACAGGAGAACGAAAAAAAGCTAAGCTAAGCTATTTTACAGCTAAACAGTACACTACAAGATGTTTCTGAAATCATTTGAGGAGAGAAATAGTTTGATTGAATAGATTGTTTGATCGGAGTTTGCGAGTGAATGACAGCTGCTCAGAGATGGCAAGGCTCCAGATCAGCTCTTACTGCTTGTTTTCCTCCGGTCTGTGAAATCTTGCAGATGCCATTAGGAGCACAGGAGGACACAGAGACACATGATTTTTTTTTCAGATTACCTGTCTCATGCACTACTGTCAGAATATAGAGGGATTTAAGAGTTATTCTCCTCTAAACTTACCATATTCTTTCATTTGATTAATCGTTAGAGGTCCAATATGTAAAACTATCCAATATTTCACACAAAGATGAGAGAAAAACACCCAATTTGTGCAACAGAACAATGTTTTTTCTCTCTCTCTTCAGCTGCACAAATCCTAATTGTAGCCTACATTAACAATACTTTAACAATTTACTTTCTTAGACTATGCATTCTTTCAATTAGCTGTAATTGTGTAAGTGAGACTTGTAGTGGGGGTATCTGCCATTGTAATACTGCTCTAAATTAAAAAAAGTGTTGTTGTCTTCATAGGGTGCAGTTATGCAAAGGCACAAAAATAGCAAGTAGGCTTTTTAAGTGCAAGATTAAACAGCTATAATACCACTATAAATACTGTCACTGTGAGAACTGTAGGCTGCAATGACAGCTGTTGACAGTATGACAGCGTTTCAACACATAAACCACACATCATATCCTTGATGTGTCACACATGAGCATTTCCTGAAACACCTTTTAAAATGCTTATAATTGTTAAAGAGGAAGCTTCCAGTTTGTGGTTAAGTTACACAGCAACAACACACTCATTACAACATGAACTGCCACTTCATACTGTGAATAACATACCTGTAATGCTTTATGGAGGTCTGCTGAAGCGTCAGCAAGCACAACATCCACGGAGAGATGATAATAATACAGCTATTCAGACTAAATAGCACACTACTGTAGGTTTTAACAGCACGTTATAACGCTACTAGCTGACGTTATGTTTTAGGAAAGTTCCTGACTATGCAAACCGTTACTCGACTACCGTTCAGTCCTCGACGAGAATTAGAGAGAAAGAATTGAATTAAATCGACACTTGTCTTCTTTATAAAGCAGTTTTGCTGTCTCTATTCATCCTCCACCGTCGCTGAGCGGTGAGACACGGCTCTGTCCTGCCGGCAGCAGGGTGCAGAGAGGCGGCAGTGAGACGAGCTGCTGCTCCTGCTGGCAGCTCAACTTCAAACTGAAAATACATACTCGCTTCTGATTGGTCCAGACTCAGCGCGATGATACGTTCAGGTGCCTCTGGTAAAACGATGTGTTGTTTGCCAACTTGTGTGTTTTTCGCAAGTACAGTAAAATAAAGAAGAGGAAAGAAAATTACATTCACTCATTTTTACATTAGAACTTACGTAAATATGTCTTGTGTGTGCTACTTTACACCTTAAACTTCAGCTCTACTTGATTTGCTTGCAACCCAGTTAAAGCTTCAGTAGGCAGAATAGTTTTGGCATCATTGGGCAAAAATTTCATAATAACCTTTCAGCATATTGTCATTCAAGTGTTCTGAGAGAAAACTAGACGTATGCACCTCCTCGTGGCTCTGTTTTCAAGCAGCTTTAATAAATCTAGCCGTGTGACAGGAGACTTTGGCCAATCACAGGTCATTTCAGAGAGAGAGCGTTCCTATTGGCTGTTCATTCAATGGATGCAGCTGTCAATCACACACAAACTCCGATCAAACGGTCAAACTAGGCAGCGCTGATCAAATATGAATCAATATCCTGTTACTGTAATGCCTGTTTCTCGCCTCAAATGTTTTCAGAATCATCTTGTAGTGTACTGTTTAGTTGTAAAATGAAAAAGTTTGCTCCGGCTGGTGGGCGTTGCTTGGTATTTCATCAGCTGTTCTCAACATCTCTCACAAATTTTCTCATTTTACAGCTAAACAGCGCACTTCAAGATGTTTCTGAAAACATTTGAGGCGAGAAATAGGCATTTCGGTAACATAATATTGATTCATATTTGATCAGCGCTGACTAGTTTGACAGTTTGATCGGAGTTTGCGAGTGATTGACAGCTGCTCAGAGACGGCAAAGCTCCAGATCAGCTCTGATTGGTTGTTTTCCTCCGGTATGTGAAAAACTTTTTTCTGCAAATTTAGAATTCCTCTATTTCCAACAGGACCTGAAGGCATCACACAGCTAGGTTTATTAGTCATCTGTCCCTCTGCATCTCTTTGTCTCTATGTCTGATACTGTCCAACAGGCACACAAATACACTCATGATTTATGTTAGTGATTTTCATACGCATCCAACAATAAAATGCAAAGCAGGTGATGCCTGCATCTACACTCCCCCTTTAGTTGCACACAATAAAAGGCTCACTGTAATGTTAGGGTTGCAGTGCCCTCTGTTGTTCATATTAGACAATGTATGGACCTCATGGTTTTATAGCTAGTGAACAGTGGCTGGTCTAAAACAGGGATGTTTCTAGGATTCAAAGACATTGGAGGCTCAGCCCAGACCTCTGTAGGGGGATTATGGGGGGATCCTGCCCGAGGAATTAGTTTTTTTAATAAACAAGCTCTTTTTTGATGTGTTTTTTTAATGCACTCTTTATGGCACCGCATTTACATGCAAAGTGCATGTCTTAATCGTTGAAAAATTGCAATGTGTACCTCAAAAACTGTTGTTTACTTTCCAGATTACTTGTGAATTGTGTTGTTAAAAGTATTAGTCATTTTTAGTAATTAGTTTTAGTATTGAGTAGAAACAGAATACTTCACAACTGCTATAATTAAACATCTATTGACAAGAGTTGGAAAAACTGTTGAATGCATTTATGTTAACATTAGTTTATTGGAATATTAAAAGCGTTTTCTTTTACTCATACGCACACATACACTGGTACGTACAGGGTGTATTTTCTGAACTGCTTGAATGTGTTTACTCAATCCTCCATCATGTAAGAAACAATCATTTCCTGTCGCAGAAACGCTGATTGAAATTAGAGACATCCAGATGATGGATGTGTTTACAAATTAAATTCTGTCTTTATCAATTTGTGAGTGTGTTGTTTTATAGTTTGTCTGTTCATATTTTAAACCCAAATTCATTCTGGTGGTGATGCAGTTTGATGCCCACTGTCCTGCCGATCACTCTGGTACTTTCATCTTCACCACCCTTCACTCTTCTTTTAGTGGCAGCAGGTTAGTTGGGTAACACCAAGCCCACCTGTAAAACATGCAGCCATTACTATATAATTATGGTGTGACATTAAGAACTTGCATGGCAGACAATTGTATATAGCACTGCAGCACTTTGTATTTCTGTATTTTACCTGCAGTGTTTGTGTTTACAGTTTTAGTAAAGGTCACGATTTGCTGCTAATATCAGAGTGATTTTTTAGCTATAATGAGATAATTTCCACCGACCTTATTGTGTGGCAATAATAGGAAATGTAAATCATGAATCTGTTCTCAAGGATGATTTTTTTTGGTAAGGTAATTCTAGATGTGTGATTTAGTTTTTCTAGGACTTAACTCCTTGTTTGTACTTAAATTTACTGCATGACCAACGAGTTTTCCAGTGTGTAGTATACAATAATAGTGGAATGAAAAAGTTATATCTTTCCTGAAACATTTGCATAAGGAGGCATTACAAGTTGTATTTGTATTCATATTCAAGAGTTTCTTTCTACTCTGCTGCACCCGATTCGACTGTTATCAGCTCTTTAAATGGGCGGTATCAGTCGTCATAGCCTCATAGATGTGAGTCAGTGGAGCAACACGTTCTAACACGTAGAACTGAATGAAATGCAAACAAAACAGCTTGTTTAGGTTTAGGCAACAAAACTACTTAGTTAAGTTCAGGGGAATAGATTGTGCTTTGGCTTAAAAATAACTACAAAGTGAGAGTGAAACTTAAGGTTGTGAACATAAAGACGACAACGTGAAGTTGGTTTCACACAGGATGCGAAGTACTGTGTTCCACTCCATATGGAGTTTCACGGTGTCTAGACCACAGCGCATGACTTCCGCTTTTGCTCATGTCAGAATTACTATGATCGCCGTCGTCTTCTTTTATTCCTTCTTTCCGTGATCGCCTATGTGAATCAATGATAAAACCTATTAGTGGGTGTAGCAGGCCCCTTCTGACCCACATCTATGAGGCTTATAACCACTGATAACACCCATTTAATGACCTGAAAACAGTCTAACCGGCTGTTTTATAAGGTAGTGTGAATGACTTTGAAAACACAGAAAGACAGTAACGTGTCTCTGCAGTAGGATACTACAGTATTCAGTACCTTGTCTGGGCTCATAGTAGGACACATCCAGTTGTACAGGTAGTAATGAAGGCGCTTGTCGTCGACGCTGAACTTGAGCTTTTCCAGGAAACTCTTGTTATCCATCACATCGAGAGCAGAGAAGACGTCAAAACCTTTCTGTCAGTGAGGAAAAAGAGCATTTATTTTGTTACAACACACAGTAAACCATACAATACATAGAACCCTATTCAAATTTTGAGTAGATTGATCATATGTGTAGTTTGGAAGGGAGAGGTCTAAACACCTTGTGCACTTTTTAAATGAAGGGGAGTTTTATTCTGACACACTCACGGCTTTAGCCAGGACCAGTGTGTCCTCCACGAGGTCGATCGGGTCTGTGGCGGTAGAGGCAAGGTAGAGGAGATGAGCTGCTCTCAGGTCAGTGTGGACCAGGTGATTCAGCACCCTGGAGGAGACGCTGTAGAAACTCACCACGTCTGTCAGTGTACCATCATCACCCTTGTGTGAGAGGACAGGAGGGGAATAAGTTATTAACTACTACAGCATGGTGAGTTTAAATATTACAGAAAATGGACAGCTCTTCCTTCTCCAAAGAAATTAAAAATTGATGACAATTTGTAAGGTCAGACCTCCACGACATAGGTGTCAATCACGCTCTTCCTCGGTAGCAGCCAGTGCTCTACTTCCTGCAAAGACAGCACGGGTTTGAGGTGAAACTTGCGGAGGTTAGCCTGCAGTAGTGAGTGTATCCCCACAACATCTTCTTTAGTCATTGGCCGCAGACCTGCTGTCTTTGTCACCTGGGAGAGAGAGGAAGAAAAAACACGTTCAGTTAAGTGCCTGAATGATTAAAATCAGTATCTTTAAACATTTTGTATAGGGCCAAAAGGTGAGTCAGGTGAAAATGCTGTGACCATGTCAGACTATAATGGCACTGATGGGTTTTGGTCTCTAGGTGGCAGCACAAACTAACCTTAGGCACACGGTAGAACTTGAGAGCTCTCTGCAGGTTCATGTTCTGCCTCAGACCCGGGTAGCTCACCTCCGTCAGCTTTCTGGGATTCAGAGGGCGATTCCAGTACCTAAAGGATTCACTTTGTTCATTTGTGTATAGGGACAGTGAAGGTAGAATGTTTCTTCACAAGAGAAATACCAAAGATGAAGAAGATAAAGAAGTTTTCATGTTTTAATTAATTCTTCATTGTGTTAAAGACACTGCAGATTTGTTTCTTTTTCTCCATAACATGAGATATTCATGATAAGCCATTACCAATTTGGGATTTCACACTCAAAAACTCATCTAATCTGCTTCATCAGGACTGGGTGGGTGGGGTTTGATCCAGGGCTACCTCCTCTTAGTTGATTAGTCAACTAATCGGTTGTTTTGGTCTTAGTCGACTAAGATTTCTTTGGTCGATTAGTCATTTTTTAGGCTTTTTCATGCTGAATGACTTATTTCCAAGAAACTTATGAGCACATCTCATCTTGACAGTGACTTGGCAGCTCAGAAATAGTCAAGTCAATTCTATTTGTATAGCCCAAAATCACAAATCCAAATTCCAAATGCACTCTGCTGCTTTAAACAAGTACACAAAGATAAAACAGGAATCTGCAATGTTAAATAACCAAAATTCTTGTGTCTTTGGCAGAACATTTTGCATTCAAGTCAAAACCCATCCCTCCAATTAAAGAGGACCTATTATATTTATTTTCAGGTGGATAATTTTATTTTGGGTTTCTACTAGAACATGTTTTAATGTTAAAAAAAAAAAAAAAAGCCACTAGGCAAGTATTATGCAAATGTGTTACTTGGTGACATCACCACGTTACGGACAAAAAGGCGGGACTTCAATCAAGGCGTTTTCGGCAGTTCAGGTGTTTCTTTGGCGTGGACTTTGGGCTTTGTACCTTTGCAGACCTTTTACATGCACAAAAAACTATAGAACACAATAAAGGAAAGGGAAAAAGCACAAAAGCTTAATAGGTCCCCTTTAAGAAGCGTATCGAGTTTTTTTCAGGAGCTTTAAAAGCTAAAAAAAAAGCTAATTGTGGCTTCACTTCCCATTTAAATCAAATGTGGAATCAACCCTGAGTAGCAGCTCCTACCTGCAGGAGCTTATTGGTGTGGGCAGCACTAGGCCAGCTGTGTACACAGCCTGGTAGAGGCCCTGCTGGTTGACCCGTCTGGTGAGCTCTCGGATCAGAACTGGAGTCATCCGCTTGAGGCGCAGCTTCTTATGAACACACAGGAGTTTGACCTGTGCCATCCGCTTCTCCCTGCAGGAGAGCACGTTTTGAGCATTTGCTTTGAGATACTTTCAGGTAAAATTGCTACAGTTTTTGTCGGCAAGTGCAGTGAATATTAATATAGCATCATCAGATTTCACATAAACACACATCTTTGCATACATTTACGAGCTACTCACGTCTCATATATGCAGACATCTGCGGGAAGAGCAGCGATGAAGCCGACTAACTTGTTATTGGTGTCTACTCGCACGCCACAGTGCCACTGGGCCAGCCAGTTAGGAGGTTGTAAAGCCCTTAAGAGGAAGAGAATGACATTGTCTGCAAAATGACTGTGAATATATGCAGGGGTAGTTCAATAAACTCTAATTAAGGACAATATCCAATAAAAGGAATGAGCATGAGATGACTCAGCTGAATGAATACAGTAGCTTTCTTTTACCTCTGGGCCAAAGATCTGCGCCACTTCCTTGATTGCTCATGTTAATTATTCGTATCAAAGTACTTTTTTTTTCATGTTTTGATGTAAGTGTTCCCCGAAGTATACACTATATAATACAGATCACGGAGGAAAAGGCAGTCGTGAAGAGATTTGAGTAGCCGGCTTGTAACTGATAACGGTGTGTCGGAGGGTCAGGCTGGGAAGCCAAGAGGGAAAAATTATGTTGTCCTTTTTAGACTCTCAACACCTTAATTCCTTTAGTGCAACTCTGAGGCGTGTTGCAGTTGTACGGAGCAGTTTTAAGGTGTGTTACAGCAAGACGGAGCTGAAACATAGCATCTATCAATGAATAAAAGGGTAAAAGAAAGATATAATACATTCAAAATCTAGAAATCAAAGTGCTTGAAGCTTACCATTGCAGATACTCCGGCGAGAACTCATATCTGATCGTGTTGTCATCCTCTTCCATGTAGTTCTTATTGAGCAGAGTGCATAGCTCTCTCAGCTGCAATGATAGATGGAAAAAGAGTTGAATTTGCCTGAATTTCAGTCAATTTTTCCTGAACTTCACACTAAGAAAAGTCCAGTTCCTTACCTCTGAAAGATCAGAATTAGACATAATGTGTGTGATGCAGTTTACATACAGGAAGTCACTTACTACTGTAGGGCTGCTCAGGTCCAGAGTGTCCCAGGAGAAACCTGGAGGTAGAGAGTAGGGTTCCTCACGAACACCGGCTTCACCCTCTATTATTGGGCCATGAGTCACAACACTGTCACCTGAGGATACCAGTAGAAAGAAAACCAAATTAAATACGAAACTTCTTTCTCAATATTGTAATTATCGTGAATGATTTATGGACTTCAAGTAATGGCTTCTTAAAATGAATATGCTGTTATAATGACTATGCTAAAATAGCATTATAGGGCTTCTTCTTCTTACCGCTTTGTATAAAAGCATACATTAAAGTGTGCAACTGAGTGTTCCGTATCAATTTAATTCAATTTAATTCAATTTAATTTTAAATGCAATGTCATAAAGAGCAGCGGTGGAGTTAAAGGTATCCAGAGCGATGTTTTGAGGAGTGTCTCTCAGGTGCCGTGCACATTATGCACAACCACGGGGAATATGATAAACACGTCTGCCCGCAGATGTTGGTGGTAATGTGCTGTCAAAGGTATAGAAGTGTGCCGATAAAATGATAAAAGTAGCTCAAAAGTTGATGTAAACAATGTAGATTAGTTAAGGTAACACAATCCACCTACCAGCATCTCTACAGCTCAATAAGAGAGTTATAACTTGTAGGAAACCAAAGTGTAAAATTGACAATTTGCTGTTTTAAAGTGGGTTATGTGCCAAACTATTTCTTAGCTGGGAGGAGTTTCTGCCTTTAAATGGAAGTGAGCCCGTGGTTTGACGCTGCTAGGCAACGGCAAAATTAACGTTACTGTAGGCGTCTAGAAGCCACTGAGACTGACAATTTAGCAAGCTAGTGAGCGGGAAACGTAATGCAGTAAATAGAAAGGCAAACAATTGACTAAAATTACAATATATTCACTTATCATCGACTAAAAAAGGAACTTCCATGGACTCCACCATTCCCGAAAACGTTAGCAAATGCATTGAAACTCGTGAACTCGTGGAAATTTCCACTTACAAGGTCGTGAATATCACAAGAGAGGGGCGTTCATACGGACTCTTCTCGTAAACACGGTAAACACGACCCCATTTGAAGGCAGCAAGTAATGGTGCCTTCAAATGGGGTTGTGTTTACCTCTGTTTATGCTCTTGTGGTATTCACGACTTTGTAAGTGGAAAGTTTCTGAAAGCTCAGAATTTACGAGTTGTGACGTGTTTGTTGACGTTGTCAGAAATGGCGGCGGCCATGGAAGTTAATTTTTTGGTACATAATAAGTGAATATATTGTAATTTTAGTCGTGTATTGTTTTTCTTCCTAATTTTATAATATCTCTGATCAACGTGTTGATATTCCCAACTGCCTAATCCATTTACAACAGTAACGTTAATATTGCCGTTGATTAGCAGAGATGTTCTCACCACTTAACCACTTCAGCGCCAAACATATTGTGTACACGACTTCCCGTGTTGTAAACACAAGCTCACGAGTTTCATTTGAAGGCACCATAACTTCCTGAAGTCTCTGCTGGTTGCCTGGCAACTGCTCAGAGCCAAGAAATAGTCCAAAACATAACCCCCCCCCCATATAAAAAAAATTATATTTTAACATTGTGGTTTTGGTACAAATTAAATTAAATTAAACAAGACATAACATGTTAATTACTGAGCTTTAGAAGTGCTACTAGACGGATTTTGTTACCGTTGGACAGAGCAGGCTAGTTGTTTCCCCCTGTTTCCAGTCTTTATGCTAAGCTAAGCTAACTGGCTGCTGGCCTTATATTTAGTGGACAAATGTGTGAATGGTATCTCATCTAATTCTCACTGCAGAAAGCGAATAAGCATATTTCCCCAAAATATCAAACTTTTGCTTCAAGTATAACTTTGAGCCAATGCTTTTGTTTTTAGAGTATTCAGGAATAACTTCTCACCCAGTCTGGGGACGGGCTGCGTGTCCCAGAAACGGTACGTGTGTTTTTTGGCCTGCTGCAGGGTCTTGGGCAGATTCGGGCCCATGGAGAAGAGGTGGAGGGCTCTCTGGATCTCCTGCTGCTTCGTCTCTGGCAGAGAGTCCAGCTAAGGTCAGGACAAGAGAGGCAAGGACAAGTTACTATATAATCTTCCACCAAGAACATTGACGTTTGACTGGCACACAGCAGCATAAATCAGCTTGATTCCTACAGCCAAAACTGGTAATTTCAATACACCCACGCGCAAGTTCATGAGCATTCACATTGTCACAAACACAAACCAGCACTTAGAAAGACACAAACCATAGAAAATGGGTCCCTGGGTGTCTCTGGTTTCCAGGCATCTTCCTTCTTTTGCTTCTTTTTGCTCCCTTTTAGACTCTCATCCTCTGTCAGCTTCTTATCACTGAAAGACATTTTCATGAACTTGTATATAAGGGTGAATTTTACTGAATTAATTTTTTTACGAACTGAAGAAACAGAGAACTTACGACAAGTTTGAATCAGTCATTGTGAACGAGTGCGAGTCTTCGAAGCTGAGGGTGAATCGGGGTGTTTTTCTGACACTTTTTGTGGTTTTGTCAGCTCTTATCTCGGGGAGCAGCGATGGGAGGAGAGTCACCCAACCCCAACTCCCACCCAGTTGATAGATAACTGAGGACAATACTAACAATTAAATAAAACTTCTCACGGTCTTCATGTGTCATACAGCTGCTAAATACAGCACTGCGGCAGATTAAAGCTTATAGCAGCTTGATCCAGGCAGCGGATTTAATTGGTGAAAGTTGTCTAATTGCAGAGTTCCCATATAGTCCTAAATTTAAAAGTCAGCACTTTTTATCCACAACTTTTATATCTCTTGTGGGCCCGATAATAGTCTGTGTTCAGTATAATGTACAGTATGTTAACACTGACTCAGCAATTTGACCTTATTGCCAAGTTGTTGTCTGTTATTATATACAGAGTAATGAAGTAAAAGTCAAGTAAAAGTCATACAACTGGTCACATTTAATTCATTTTCATATAAAGTTTCATGCAATAAACATAATTTGAAATAAAATTGACTCTAAATTGCCCGTAGGTGTGAATGTGAGTGTGACTGGTTGTCTCTATGTGTCAGCCCTGTGATAGTCTGGCGACCTGTCCGAGGTGTACAATGTCAGCTGGGATCAGCTCCAAGCTCCCCCACGGCCCTGAATAGGATAAGCGGTTACAGATAATGGATTGGTGGATGAAATAAAATACACAGCAAAGCAATAAAAATATATATATAAGTAAATTATTAGTGATTATAACAAAATGTTTCTTTCGCTGGTTTCTTTGCAGCTGCATTCTTGCTAAAATATATTTTCGAACTTTTAGCTTTTGATGATATATGTCTAGATATTTAGGGATTTTCTCTGATTTGGAACCATAATTTAGACTAATCAGCCTTTAACAAAGAATACAAATGAAGGAAACATATGTGTATATATATGGAAAGATATGTCTGAAGCATTAAATTAGACTGAAGAAAGGGTAAATAAGGAGGAATGGCAACCTTTCACATAATTATTTATTTGTAATTAATATTGTAGTATGTTCTTTTTTATTTAATTATAATTTTTTAAAATGTATATTTTTTACATTTATTTATTTATCTATTTATTATTTCCTATGTTGTCACTGTGTTCTGTTTTTTTCTTGTCTTTTTCTTTTTTTTTTTTTTTTTGTGTACATGATATGTTGCTGAATATGTCATGCAGAATTGTGCCACCTTCTGAAAAAAATCACAATAAACAAAAACCCACCACATTCTTTCAGAAAATATTATAAAATAATATTTAGACAAAATAGAATAAAAAACAAGCAGATTTAATTCCCAATTTAGCTTTGCTTTATTCACTACTGAGGAAGGATAATAAGATTTGCCTGAAATCAGGAGCACATATTAAGTTATGGTAATGCCAGTGAAGCAAATCTGGATTTGAGAGAGTGTGTGTTCTTTATCAAAATAAATGTTTGTTGCCAAAATAAAAGTAGCCCTAAATGGTAAAAAGTATACCAAAATAAAACAAAAGGCGGAGAGTTATGTAGTTTTTTCTCCTCTTTATTAAAGAGAGAGGTAGTCTAAATTGTCTTCTACATTTACATTTATTGTAAAATAAATAGATAAATAAATAAATAGATGAATAAATAAATAAAAACATTAAAACATTAAAACATTAAAACATTAATACATAAATTAAATAGTTACATCAAAAACATGGCTTTTGTGTGCGTCATCCGCAGCCAAGGAGCTTTCACCTGGCTGTATTAATTGTTTATTAAGCAACTTGTTCAGAAATAGTACATCTCTTGAATAGTGCATTTCTTGTATTGTGCATCATGTAGGCTACCCTCTCCTCTGTAGACCTCAAGAGAGGTTTAGTGCAATCCCTGTGGAGTCTGTTGCATGCTGCTTGGATTTATCTGGGGAGCATGTCATTTTTCTTATTTACATAGCCCAATATAACAAATTTGCCTCGAGGGACTTTATAATCTGTACACCATCCTCATGAGCCCTTTCTTGCCTAATACATGTATAACCACTTGTGCTATAAATGTTCCTATCACCTTAGATCATGCTTTTAGCTGTAATATACACGTATACAATAGATTTTTCTTTTGTTTATAAAGTGCAGCCTGGAGCTATTTCTATCTTCTACTTCATGGTGTGGTATTATCCTGCCACTGAAATGCAAATCGGAGAACACCTGTCACCATTTAGGGTGATGGAGTGGAAATTGTGCAGTCCTATAAGAACTTGGGAAAAGCTCATACACGAGTGCTGCTTTGACAACAAAGAGGTGCATGACAGGGCCAGGACAGGAGGTGTTTCAACATGATGCAACATACATTCTGTGCCGGAGAGGAAGCAACCCCGTCTCAAGATGCAAGCAGGACGACCAAATTGGTGACTGGCTCAGCTGCACACCCTGGAGGCAGCCAAGCAGAGGATGAACGCTAAATGAAAGCCTCAATTGAACAACACGCAGCACGTCTCTAGTGAGCTGTTGCAGCCTCAAATACCCTGTATATTTATGTATACATCAAGCATTCACTTTTGATTTGTTTTTAATGTATCTGTGTACCATTTCTGTTCCCCAATGGTCATTAAAATTTCATCTCATAACTGTGCTGGAGTCCTCTTGAGTCACTGAAGGAGTCACTCAGGTTTCTCACGATGTGGAAAAATAATTTTGTCGCTAAGGTATAGGTAATTCAGTTTGAATGTATTAATGATTTCAGTCCACCCGTGGTGATTTACTGTCATGCTCCACACGCTGACAGCAAATATACTATCTGGTCATGTCAGGGGAACTGATTACTACTGTGATGCACAGCATAAACATGTCTGAATGTATATACATGGACATAATATGATCACTTTCCATTAAACCCACTCACACAAAGGTAACAGGTGCTCTTAGAGCATAAAGGGCCTCTCAGCACTCCAGGCATCCTCAATAATATCAACTTCACTGCTTCAATAATGTGTCTGAAAATTCAGAAAGAATCACTTTGATATATAAAAAAAGATATCTTGATTGAGTGATTATTTTGGCAGTGATAGATTTACATATTAAACATATTAATAATAAGTGTCAGAGCTTTCAACTGCCTCAACTGATGATATCATTTTTCCAAGGTGTCATATAAAAAGACAAGAGATGTAATTGCGCTATTAATAACTGCACCTTCTAGTTAAAGAAGCAGAGCCACTATAGTCCACCTGTTTAAGAAATAAAGTACTCATCACAAACAGTGCTTATTCAGTCTGTGAAAATAGTTCACCGGAGGGAGCTTTCCAAAGTCTCTAAAGATAACTCTGATGATGTCTTCTGGGTTATTTCAGCTTCGGCTTGGACGTTATACACATTTCTAGCAGAAAGCATGCGTTACAAGCTGGCCGTGTGAAGTTTGACATGAGCATTTATCAGGCACGATAGGTCAAATGAAAGATGCTATTGAGATGCATTAAGGGGAATCAAGTGTTTTGGCTGCTTGAGACTTATACTTGAGACTAAAAGTCAGAATATCTCAGGCTCAGGTGCTTCTTCTTTTTTTTAAATCTTAAATCTATTTCTTGTTAAAAAAATTCTGTAGACAAGACAAAATAAGGAAATACTGAGTCACAATTATGAGATATTAAATACAAACTATGAGATTAGAGATTCCCTTATCCTTAAAATTAAAGAGGACTTTAAACTGCCAGATGTGAGGAGCAGATTGAGATTGAGGAGACAGAGGAAACATAAAGTATGTTTTTCTTTTTCTTACTACTACAACATATTTGTAAATGTAATTTTGCAGGTTTACTTGATTTAGATTATTCTGTAATTGCAATGAATGTATGCAACATTATCCCTAAAATGTCATATATTCCTACCCAGGCCTGTAGATGGTGCAAAAACACCTACAATAATTAAAAAAAATACAGCAAACCAATGACAAACTGCAGAGTGGCAATTTGTTGCTCTCTGCTCAGGGGATATAAGGATAACAGTTCACACACACACACACACACACACACACACACACACACACACAGTCAGAACCATTACTAATCTGTAAATAGATCTGTGTTGCTGTGATCTCCCTGCCGAACAAGATCCTCCTCGCTTTGCCTCGCTTTCTCTTCTTCTTCCCCGTCTCCCTCGTCTGTCTCGGTGTCAGTAACTCTGTTGTTTGCGAGATTGGATGAATGAGCAACAATCTCTGCATCTCTCTTTCTCTCTGCTGACTCTTGTCTTTCAGTTTCTCTGACTCACTGTCTCTCAGATTTCTCTTTCAGCCTGTTGTTTCCGTCCTTGCCTCATCCTCTCCCTCACTTATGCATTTAACTCAACGCGATTCTTCTCGACAGTCGTGACTGTCAAATAAGTCGTCACGATCTCCAAATATATGGTAGATATTTCTAATCAGTGCATAGGACTGATAAGGCCATTAAACATTTATTTATCTTTTTGTACTCAGCCAAAATGATCAATAAACGTAAAGCAGCAGAAGCTCTTTTCTTGCTTATTTTATGTCTTTGTTTCTCTTTTTCTTCCTCTAATTATTTCTTTAATTGTCTCTTTAACAGGATAAAGATAAATGGAAAAACAATGAAGTAATATAGCACAAGTAGAGAAGAGTAATAAAGCCAACAAACTGGCTCAGTAATGCCCGTTATACACCAATGTCTACCAAAAGTTTGCTAACATTGACGACCAAAAGCTAATGGCCATACCAGACCAAGTACGGCTGAGTGTATTGAACGGGGCGTTTTATTGTCTATCAATTAAAATGTCTATTTAGTTTTACAATTACACCAAGTTGCCTTTATTTCCCACATGGCACTCAGTAAAATGTTGTTGCTGATTTCAGACAGATTGAAGGATAACATGCTCCTCCAATCAACCACTCATAAAACTTACAAACCCTTTCAGGTGATGTCAAATATAGATAAATGTCATTCGGATATAACAAGACAATTTTAAATAGTTTTTTGAAAGGGGGCATTTTGCTTACCTTGGACGGCAGCTGGATACTCGCGATGCCATGAGATCATGCACAAAAGTCTTGCGAGATGGTTAAGGTTAGGCATTGACCTTGAATGGTTGAGGTTAGGCATTGACCATGAATGGTCAAGGTTAGGCATCGACCACGAATAGTTAAGGTTAGGCATTGACCTTGAATAGTTAAGGTGAGGCATTGACCTGGAATGGTTGAGGTTCGGCATTGATCTTGAATAGTTAAGGTTAGGCATTGGTCTTGAATAGTTAAGGTTAGGCATTGACCTTGAATGGTTAAGGTTAGGCATTGACCTGGAATGGTTAAGGTTAGGCATTGACCTGGAATAGTTAAAGTTGGGCATTGACCTTGAATGGTTAAGAGGATAGGCCATTTGGCAGCAAGTCTTGCGAGAGCTTTTTGCAAGTTTCCCCAATTTACCTTCTAGACACGACCCGAAGCAACTGTTCGTTCTAAACAACAATGAGTAAGTAATGTAATATAATGAGAAAGTTTGCTCCGGCTGGTGGGCGGTGCTTGGTATTTCCTCAACTGATCTCAACATGGCTGCTGGGTCACAAACTTTCTCATTTTACAGCTAAACAGTACACTACAAGATGTACAAGATTAAATATTTTAGGCAAGAAATAGGCATTACAGTAACAGAATATTATTAGTATAGAACACTAGTTTGACCGTTTGATTGGAGTTTGTGAGTGATTGACAGCTGCTCAGAGACGACAGGCTCCAGCTCGGCTCTGATTGGTTTGTTTTTCATTGTTTTCATTTTATAGAAATAACTTTTGTGAATCATATTTGCTCCAATTCTATACCCACTGCAGCTTTAATGTAATGGTTGCATCTTCCAATATCAGTGTTCTTGTTTGATGAATAGGTTGTGGAAACAGTAAAACAGTTTTCTGTCAGGGCAGGAAGTATGCTATCCATCCCGCACTTCCTCCCACAAACTTGTCACTCACCCTGATGGGCTGTCTACCTTAAAAAACGGTGTCTGGCCCGAGGCTGAGCTAACTGCCTCCCCCCCGAGGGTGAGGACAAAGACAAACAAACGGGATTTTCACATGAACACACAGGCTTAAATTGATAAATAATACATCCCTTTTGCTCTTTTTTTGTTGTTTCGACATCAAAGGAGTTCATGTTGTAACATGGAGTAAGCCAACCTGTGGGATCAACTCCTGGAAAGTTGAAACTTTTTTCAAAATAAGCCATAGAAACCAGAACTCAGAGTCTAGCTCTCTGGTTAAATTGGAGGAGGCAGCATGAGTCTCTGTCCAGCTTGCTGTGGAATTAGTGCAAGCCTGGCTCTCTGGGTCCTAATCAACAGCTTTTCATTAAAGAGTCCAAGATGCTACTTTGATGTTGCCAACAACGCAGAAAATGAAAAGCTTGGTTTTGTCCTGATTGGAGCATCCTCCCTCTTAAATCACGCAACCGCAGGACCTTGTTTGTTGCTATTATTTGACCGTGTTGCCGGCCATGATGAGTGGACTGGACCGTATTTGCATTCCCCTTGAGCTCCGAGCTAAATCCTCTCTCTCTGTGCCAGATTCTGTTGTAGAAGAGGTCTAGCGTTCAATATCGAAGCTGGCCAGCTGTGTTATTGGCAACTTGTCATTTCTGTCCACCTTTGTCCGTCTTACATTTAAGGCGTGTAGCGGGCATTACGGTGACAGTAACAGCGGGCGGACAGGATTCAGTGTTCTTGTTCAAGGACACGGAGGATAACTCTTGGAGAAAATGGCTGTTGTGGGAGATCGAAACATTGACTTTACAATAATGACCATTACATCTACAGCCATGGATAACCTCCATCTCACCTTTCCTTTCTTTCTGCCTCTCTCTCTGTCTCATTCGCTTACTTTATCTATTCCTGTAACGGAAGATACTTTACCTGCCTGCTCTGCACCTTTTTTTTAAATTTCATTTGGCCTCGACTGGAAGTACAAAACATCCTGACAACTCTCAAGGACAAACAAGACACAACAATCAAATGAAAAAGTTAATTACTTCATCATCCTTGACTGCTCTTAAAAAGTTGGCAGGACTTTGGAAACTTAGTTGTAGTGACGTATAAACCATAAACTGTATAAAAAGAAGGACAACGTGACAGCTCCCCATTTGCAACTTTTTATCAGACATATCTTGATTAGAAGCAGCTATAACAAAGCTGCAAACGCTGCCTTATTTCATGTATGTATCATAACAACGGCTTGTATATCCGCAGTCCTCGGTCTTCTGGTTTCTATTCTTGAATGACAAATAAAGACTACCGCCGCCTGTTGGTTTGGAGAGTTATTACATCTCATGCAGGCGCAGAACGTCCGTGCTGACTGGCCATCGGCTGTAGTCTTCGCGGTGTGTTCAGGTGCAACTTGTCGGCCAAAACAAATGCGACGTGAAGCGACGCAACAGACGGCCTTCGCCGCCGCTACTTCTCTGATGTCGGGTTGGTGTGTCCCCATGTCAATGCGGTGCCTTCCTGTATTCCAGGCAGCAATGTCATTATTTTTAGCATCAAGTAAATTCCACATTATAGCATTTGATATGAAATAAAATGAAATAATAATAAAGATTATCCAGTAAGGGGCCAAATGAACACACCACGCAATGATGACTTTCATGAAATAAGCCGATTAAGAAACTATAATTGGAAACGCGGCAGAGCTTTAATGCCTATTTGATCTAAGTAACGTTTCACCTATAGAATGATCAAATTATTTACAGGAATGACGACTGCCTGCTGAGGGTGCCAATTCACAAATAATACCGAGGTCAGAAAACTCTTCATACAATAATACAAATATAAAGCCTATAATCTATGAGCACTGTACAACAAAGACGGCTTTCTGTCTGCATTTGGCGGACAGTCGTTTGGCATGAGGTGATTTCATCTTATACCATGTGGGGAACTTGTGGCACAACACTGAATCAGAGCCTTGTTGTGTGAGCTCAGTGTTCATATTTTCTTACAGGGTACGTGGCCCGTCACTTCAAACCCTCTGGCACTGCCTCTCTGACAGCTACAAAACTCGGGCATGTATCGTTTTCTAAAAAATCGTTGCCAAGAATGAGGCCACAATAAATCAAAGTACAATAGAAATGCATCACTGTGTTTGTACAGTAAATTAAAGTGTGGCTTACTTTTTCTACATCCTGCCAAGTAGAAAGAAAAAAAGACACTAGGAATGAGTGTGTATATAAACTCCTTTGAGCTCAGCAAGATCTCCAATATTTGATCACTTACAAGTACAGTACTACATTTTGCTGTGATTCAAAGTACACATTTCATTTGAAACACATTTACAATTTGCTGCTACATCCTGTTAATCCTTATATCAACTCAGCCAGTTTCAGACCCTCAAGAATCATTTCAGTTCAGTAGGCTAAATAAAAGCAAGTAGTGCACAATTCACTGCACTGATTCAGGGCTGGCGCTGAAAAGTAAGTAGCTCGACAGATCAGCACAAAGCTGTTTTTTGTCTCCTTATTGCAAGGTCACTCTTGAATACATTTTATTTCAACATAATTGATGGGGCGGCCGTGGCTCAGGGGGCAGAGCAGGTTGTTCCATTAATCACAAGGTCGGCGGTTTGATCCTCGGCCCCTCATGTCTGCCTGTCCAAGTGTCCTTGAGCGAGACACTGAACCCCAAGATGCTCCCTGGGCGCTTCACAGCCGCCCACTGCTCCTAATGCTGAGGATGGGTTAAACGCAGAGGTCAAATTTCATGTTTGTAGATTCATATTTAGTTAAAAGAATAGTTTTCCATTTTGGGAAATACACTTATTATCTTTCTTATCGAGAGTTTGGTGAGAAGATTGATACCAGTCTTTGTACATACATGTAATTTGACCTCTGCATTTAACCCATCCTCAGAGTTAGGAGCGACTTGGGGTTCAGAGTCTCGCTCAGGGACACTTTGCCATGCAGACAGTAGGAGCCAACCTACTGTAGTGCCAACCTTGTGTTTAAAGGACGACCTGCTCTACCCACTGAGCTACCCGGTCGTGGTCCGTGTTCACAGTAGCGTTTTTTATCGCGAGGGATCGCCTTGCTTCCCAGCATTGGATGCTGGATAGGCTGCCACTAGACACAAGGCACCTGATTGGATCGACGCTTTCCCACGTGGGCTGCTGCTCCCAGCTTTCAAACCAATACCAACACGGCGGCTCGTTTGGAAACTTTCTTCTCTTATATAATGAAAATAATTCACAGAAATGTGAAATGCGAGAAATAAGCCATGTCGTTAAATCTGTCTTTATTTTTGAATGGACAACGCTTAGTTTAAAGGTTTCTCGGGAGTTTCCTAGAGGCGGCAAGTCGCGTCAGACGCCTGTGATTTGCAAAAAGTAGCCTAGACCTCAACTTTATGCAAATGAGAAGCGGCCGACGTGACGACCCGTCTCTCAAATTGCGCCACCACGCTACCAGAATGCATTGCACGACTGTATACATAGACAATGAATGGGAAACGTGGAAAGGACGGAGGTTGTGGACATATACGGGCGGCTCAGGTTGCCAGGCAACCAGTGGTGTCTCCGGGAAGAGATAGTGTGGCACATTACCTCCTGTAAAACCACAGCTTGTTGTTGTGTACGGTTTAAACAAACAAGATATGATGTGTTAATTAATTAGTGAGCTTTAGAGGTGCTGGTATGCAGATTGTGTTACCTTTGGAGAGCTAGCTGTATCAATCTTCTTTTGTAACTCTTGACAGGAAAAGCAAATAAGCATATTTCCCTAAATGTCTAAAAATATCCCTGTATTTTTATATGTATAAATAGTGAGTTACTTTTGCATTAGTTTGTATGAGGCACCACTTATTTTTCATGGTAACAAATTCCATTTAAACTTTTTCATTATGGCCACATTTTTCATCTGTAAAGTGGAGACTAATCTACCAGAATGTATATGCTGCATCTATTAATACCACTATATGCTCGATTATATTCTGGGCAGAAAACAAATTCTCTTTTGGATTTTATCCACGGTGGTTTGTGCATTACAAAATTCATCAGTCACTTCCATTATTCTAGCAGCCAAACTAATTTTGTGCTTTAAGTGAACCTCCATATGCTGGTTTGGGTACCTGCCAAAATGGCCGGTAGAAGTAGACGAAGCTTAACAACCCCAGTCAAAATTATTTACTAGCTTTTATTGGCTGTTGGCTCACATTACTTCGCCACACTGATTGTGTGCGATGTACTTTGTGTGGGATGGAATTGGAAAGAATACGAAAACACACACACTTTGCATCACTATGCAAACTAAAACCTGCCAACAATATCCTGCCATCCCTCTCTGTGTGTGTTTTGTTCTATTTCTTGTCCTATCTATCTTGTCTCCTCCTGCAATCCTGCATTTATAATCCTTTGTTCTCTGCAAAGAACTCTGTGACAAGCCTGTTTATGAAAAGCACGTTATAAATAAATTTGTCTGACACCGATATCTTCGGAATAATTTAGTAACCCATTTAAATCAGCTAGTGACCTAACTGAGGATGCATGCGCCAGTTTTTGAGGAATGCCAAAGCAGAAAAGTTGAAGCTTGAAGGAAAACAATTTTCACTCTGACAGCAGCAGCAGCAGCCTTTGGCTCCATTTGGGACTCTATTTCATCCAAATTTCATCACAAATCATCATGACAGAAGATGCAATGCTTAGACATCCCTCATATACCCTATTATTATTACCATGTTCTCTGCGTTTTCTGTTTCAGAAAATCACCCCACAGATCACCACAATCAATCCTCTCCTCTCCAAAGTTTACTGTAATCCTATCAATCTATTACTTGCCAAAATCGTCTATTACATCAACCTTCAATTTCAGTTTAAAAGCAAACCATGATCATAACGTTCTGGAAAAACCTCGGGGTCAGACGTACAAGTTTGTTTAAGATGACGGTTTGATCTGGTTTAGATTTCTCCGTTCTTACATCTGAATTTCACCGCAAATTAACACGACAGAAGGCCGAATAGACGGATGAAGTGAATAAATAAATGGAGGAGTTGAGGGAGGGATTAATAAAAGAGAAGCTGGCGTTGTTATGGGGAGTGTCAGTCTGCATGTGACTCAGTCTGGGAGCTTCCCAAATCACTTTGTTTGGAAAGTGATAAGACAATTAATACCATCGTCTTGGTTTTGTTTGCATGTGTGTGTGTACATAGACTACAGTACTGTATTGCATGTTTTTACACATTTTTATTGGGTGTTATGCCTAAATGTAAATCCATAAATTGTTTTTGTGTATTAGTGTTTCTAACACATGGACAGACACCTCTAAAGCTGGGCATACACTGTACATTGAGAAATGTTGTTGTGTAATTCCTGCTCCTACTTAGGCTTGCAGTGATAGTCGGTGTTACCAATGTTACACAGTGGTTTGGCATACACCGCTTACATCACGTGCCCAGTGGCCCCACCGTTGTTTAGCTTTTTTTTATAGAAATAAAACCCCTATTTAATTCATTTTGGTGTATCAGCGCCATGTAGCCTAATCAATACATAGTCGGACGACGAATACTATAAACTGAAAGTGAAAGTGTCTGCTCCATACTGAGTCTCAGCACAGAGGAGCAGGAGTCAGATTTCACACACGGGACGAGAGAGAGTTGACAGACAAGACGATGGCGGAGGATTTGGTTGGCAAAAAGCAAAAAGCAAAAGTGGCTAATTGGCAATATTTCGTATTTAAACCCAATGCTATCAGGGAACCATAATGGTAATGAGGCAATTGCCGTGTGGAGGATGGAACGATCACAGACGATGTATGTGGCGCAGCGTCGCCGGTTGGAAACCTGCGGCCCCGCAGCGAAAGCTCGACGAGAAAGACAAAACACACAGCCATCCGACGGTAAAGATCAAAGTAAGCTCTCCACACATATTGAGCGTCATCTTCTCTTGTAAAATGTCCGGTGTAATCGGTAACACCGGTGTTGTCACGAGTTTATCAACCGGTGGGAAAATTCCCTCACTGTGACATCCCTACTCCTACTGTACGAGTAGATTGTTGCAATGTAAAGCCAAACCTCATGATTTATGTGCTCACACTGTACAGTCCGATCGTCAGCCATGACGATACGTGTAAAATTAAAAATAAAAACACGGTCCGTCAGCCCCTGAAGGCCGTTCTGGCTGTTGTAAGTTGTCAATAAAGATTTGTTTGAAAACGCTGAAGCAGGTAAAGTTTGTCTGCTTAACAGAAGTCTGTACGGGTCACACAATGCCAACTAGGCAGAACAGCCCAGTCACACTGCAGGTCGTGAAATAGTCACGAAATGAAACCCAAACCGCGATCCTTTCCTACACCTAACTAAGTAGTTTGTTGCCTAAGCCTATCCGAGTCAATCTATTCCTTAACGGCGTAGATGGACTCGCAGGTGGCTAGGAAGACGTGGACAGTATGGCTTGTCCATCTTGCAGAGAGAATTGGAGACAATCTAGCTACGTTTTACTATATTTATTGTACATAGTTATCTTGATAGCTACGCTCTGATTACTGTAAAAAGACGAGAAATAAGGCACTGACGTTGGGGAATCGGCTTGTGGCTCTGCTTCAACTGTGCGAGAGCTCGTGGATGACCGACCAAAAATTCTGACATGTGAGAAATTGATCCGACTGTCCGACGGCTGGTCAGGAGGAGTTAATCGGTCCTTGGTCCCCTGATGTACACTGCATGGCAAACAACGCCAGATGAAGCTGAAATTTGGTCCAACTCTGAAATGAGTACATTGTATGTCCAGCTTTAGAAAGAAAAAAAGATGTGCTCCACACTTTTCACCACTTTTATGACCTAAAGTGAACTCTGTGTGTGTGTCTATGTGTGTGCGCCCAGATGCTTCTCCTTCAATGCAAAACTCATGATTCTCCATGAAAGCCTGTTTTTATTGTTCATTTGTGCATGAACACGTACTTACTGTAATGGGGGGAAACATTTGTTAGTGAGTGTGTGCATGTGGTTTTTGCACAAAAGCGTGTTTGTGTGTGTGTGCGTGCCATACAGATTAGCTTCTGATCCCTTTCGTAAACCAGAAATCAATAGGTCTCAGTCTGTATTCAGACGGTTAGACAGACAGTTCTGCTTCAAAACATCCAAACATCGCCTCCACTCCACATTCAGAGCACACAAATGTCTCTCTGACATCTATGAAAGACAGAGAGGGAGAGGAAGAGAGAGGGGGAGAGGGGGCAAAAAATAGAAAAAAAGAGCAGGAGGGAACAGGTCTATTTTTGACGTTGGTGAAAGGTGTGGAGTAACATAAAGACAGACAGACGGACGGAGAGTGAGGAGACATCAGCTCTATTTCCCTCCTTGGATTAAAGAAACAGAGAGAGTGGAGAAAGAGGCAGAAACAACACAGATACATAATGTAGAGCAGTTTTTGACATCTACAAAGACAAAGAGAGGCCTTTCAAGCTGTGACCCCTGTTGACAAAGATAAAGAGAGGAAGAGACAGAGTGGACAGAGTAAAGACGTCTGAACAACAACACAAAACAGAAAACATTTCTAGTTTGTTGTGCTGCACAACCATGTAACATCAAGGGTATTGTAACATTTTCATATAGATAGTTGTTGTTGTTGCCATACCACAATTATTTTATTTCACAAAAGCTTTTACTCTAGCTGAAAATGGGTTCTATGGGTACCCAAGAGTCTCCCCTTTACAAACATGCACACTTTATGATGATGCAGTTTGGGGCAAGAAACATGATATTTTTTGAATGTAGTATAAATGTGTTATTTTTTGCCTATTCTATTAATGATGTATTTGAAAATTTTGCCTACTGGGGTTAGGAATACAGTCTTCGAATTGCATAAATTGGGTATCACTGTAAAACTGAGACTCTTGTGGAGTCCCAATTGTATTCATGTGTTATGATATTAGTCCCCATAGTAGCTATTTCACCTCACTGTATAAAATGACCTGTTGTGACCTTTAGGATAATCAAAGTTTGTGACCCGGCAACCATGTTGAGATCAGTTGAGGAAATACCAAACACCGCCCACCAGCCGGAGCACACTTTCTCATTTTACAGCTAAACAGTACACCACAAGATGTTTCTGAAAACATTTGAGGTGAGAAATAGGCCTTACAGTAACAGAATATTGATTCATATTTGATCAGCGCTGCCTAGTTTGACCGTTCAGAGTTCGCGAGTGATTGACAGCTGCCTCCATTGAATGAACAGCCAATAGGAACGCTCTCTCCCTCTGAAATGACCTGTGATTGGTCCAAGTCTCCTGTCACAGGCTAGATTTTTTAAAGCCTGAAAACAGAGCCATGAGGAGCTGCAGAAGTCTAGTTTTCTCTCAGAACACTTGAATTACAATATGCTGAAAGATTATTATGGATATTTTTTCCTAATGATGCCAAAAATGTTCTGCCTTCTGCAGGTTTAAAGGGAATTTGGTTATTAGTGTTTTGGGTGTGTTGTTATGAACTGAAGTGTTGATCAAGTGGAAATTCTGACTTGCTGGAAGCACAAGATGAAATGTCACTAAGGTAATTAGGATTCAAACTTTGGGGGCCATGAATTTCTGTGCCACATTTCATGACAATCCAGTTGTTGAGATATTTCCCTCTGGACCAGAATGACTGATGGACTGACAGACTGGCTGACTGACCAAGCGACATTGCCAGGGAAAGCATGCATAGTGTCATACTCCTGGATGGGACATCTCAGGATAACAGGATGAGATGGCGTGCACTCACACTGGTGCACACAGATGAGTCACACATGCGGACACAAAGGCGTGCACGTGTATGCATATGGATGTGAACAGGTACAGGCACAGAGAGAGATTGTACATGCAGGGATCTTGTATGCCGAGCCAACACTGGCACAGAGGGACTGGCAACGCTTGGTTGACTGGCTGGCAGAGACAGAGGAATTGGCATAAAGGTGATTGAATGAATCCGTTGGTGTAACAATGAGAGTGTGGTTTTCGGGTATTATTTTAGGGGAAAGAGGAAAATCACATTATTCTGTGAATCAGGTTGAACTGTTTCAACTTCAGTTGAACTGAAATCACCCTGCGGAGCTTTCCTGTAAAGTCCTCTGCAGCACTGAAGGACCACCTGTTGGGAGCCATTATCTAAGAAATGAATATACTTTACATTACTGCCAAACTACCAGCCTTTTCCCAATTTCCCCTGAAGCATATAAATGTAATTTCCTTCAACCCTCGTGACTCTGAACCACAGAAATTGAACGGACTTGACAATCCAGTAGATGATGCTGCAATTGCTTCATTAAAGTAGGTCAAAGATTAAACATTTAGGCCATTCTGACACAGTTCTCTAACCATATTTTTTGTCTAACATGTAGCTACATACTTCTGAGACATTATAGCTGGCCCTAACAAAAACAGTCTACTATAAAACTAAATATATAAAAAATAAAACTAACCCTTTCTAAAAAACTGAAACAAAACTAAAACTAGCAAACACACTCTGAAAACGAACTGAAACTAAACTGGAATGAAATTGAAAAGTCAAAAAACTAAACTACAAATAAAAACTAATTAAAAAATTCAAAACTACTATAACCTGGGTGCTGAGTCACTTTTATTACAGATGTGTATCAAAAGCGTGTGCATTACTGACTGAAATATAAAAATAGAGAATAGGGGAACATGGCAGATAGGAAATCCACTATAATTTATTAGTGACAAAATGTTGAGTTTGTTGAAAGGAATCCATTCGTTTGCTCTGCATTTCAGTCTCTAATTTAATTTAACATTTGCTGGCAGGATGAATTAACGGTTGGTATTTGTCGCTTCAAGGCTGCAGTTGGTAACTAAGCAAATATGAAGAAGTTCCTCTGCCTCCTGATGGCGCTCCTAATGGCATTTGCAAGATTTCACAGTGCCAAAGGAAAACAATCGATCATATTACTTATTTTAGTCAACTGTTTAGCTGTAAAAAAGAAAGTTTGTGACCCGGCCAGTGGGCGGGCTTGGTTTTGGCTCAACTGTTTTCAACATTGTGGCCAGGTAATTTTACAGCTAAACAGAGGACTGGAGTTTACGGCTACTCTCAGGATATAGTGACCGTTTTATAAAAATAACTTTTTATCATATTTGTTCAAAGTTACCGACTACAGCTTTAAGACAGCAAGACCTTGAGGAACACCATAGAAAAAGCCATGCTGTGATTTGGTATCAAAATCTTTTGACATTTGGAGATTTCTGCAAGAATTTCATTTTTTGGCGATTATGGCGAGCACTACTGTTCTGGAAACTACTCAGACACCCCCTTATTGTGAATCTACCTACGAAAGCCATCCATCCTCTGAATGCCCTAGGTCTCTAGTTTGTGACTGTAAAGTTGTATGAGGCTGTGATTATCCTAGAGGTCACAACAAGGTTATTTTATACCGTATAGTGAAATCAAGTTTCAAAAAATGGTCTCACTTACAATAAAATCGCTACTACAGATTGCAATTGGGTAAGCCATACACCCATACACATATATGCAGAAAGATCTACCGGAACATACAGAAGACACATAATATGTTGGCAGACACAAAAATACATTATTAAACTTATAATAGGTTTGTGTATGAGTGACAGACAGAGGGGCAAGTATAAGAGGGAGTGTTAGAGAGAAATGTGTTTACAGTAGGTGCATTTGTGAGAGTATCTCCTCTTGAGACCACAGTAGAGGGATTTCAAACCGAGAATTTTTCTTTTCCAAATGTCATACATCCTCCTCGCCGTGAAATTAGACTCACTATTGTGAATCCAGGTCAAAGCTGCGATCCCCGATCGACTTTGCCCATTAAATCCGCTTCACTCATGAGTTGCAGACCAGACTCTGAAGAATTGTTACAGAAAGATTTCTTAAGCCCTTACGGTTTCTTCATAGTGAATGCAAGATGAATTTCAGGGAAAAGCGTTTGTGTATATAAAGTCAAAGGAAAGTTGCAGTTTGCTTTAGGCAGCACATGCATCTGCAAGAGTTAAACACATTTATAGACTGAAAAAAAAATCATGCTTTTCCCATATACTGTATGACAAGTCAAATAACCATGAACTGAACACTGAGTCAGAGCAAACATCTATCGTCTGCATTCATTCAAAGCCCTCCTCTCCGGTGTCTGCTTGTTTTTCCAAATAAAATGAGCTAAAATCATCCAAATCATGTTAAAGGAAGTTTTATAACTAGGTTTGGGAACAAAAACCACACCTCAAACATATCCCATTTCCGCTTAATCCATCCCTCTTACAGAGAGCCTAAGTTAAGCCCCTTCCAGTGGACCCCATGGGACCTTATTTCGGAAAAAATATGAACGGTAGTCAACGGAGAGAGATAAATAATTTGAAGAAAGGTCACAACAGGTAATTTTATACAGTGAGGTCAAGTTTAAAAAAAATGGTCTGCACTTACAATAAAATCGCTACCATGGAGACTAACATCGTCACACAAGAATACAGTTGGGCTCATTTGATCCACATATTCTCAGCTTTACAATGATACCCATTATATGTAATTCCAAGACTGTTTATGGACTCCAGTATGCAGAAATAGGCATCCTTTTGAGTCGGTATGAAATTCACCAGGCTTTCCATTAACTACAATGTAAACCCATCCGCGTCACAATTAAACCCTCGGGGGAAAGTGCGCCGGGAGTGTGGTGACGTAGTTTAAGGAGCAAAAGAGACACACCGGGGCGTGCAAGAGGGAAGATGGATGGGTCCAACAAACACAGGGCTTTCATCCAGGAGACCGCTGTTCCTGTCCCGCGCATCAAGATACAATCAGCTGTTCGTTCTTGTCTCGTGTTCACAACATTCAGTATCGTTTTCACTGTACAAACGTAGTAGTTTTAAGCAACACCATGTTGTTCTTTCCTAAACCTAACTAAGTGGTTTTATTGCCTGAACCTACGCAAGTGTTTTTTGTTTAATTCACAACATTAAGCACATGTTTACTGTGACCGAAAAGTGACGTCGAGAGGTCCGATGAAGCGTCAGCATATGACGAGTTAGGATGACTTTTAGATTCTTTAAGAATCTAAAAGGATGCCATAAGAAACCAGATGCAAGTGTCAAAAAAGTGAGCTGAAAAATTCACTTTGCATCCAGGCTGGGCACTTTAGACATCTATTATATGCATTGTGGCAGAGAAGAGATCACTCAGTATACCAGGCAGGGGAATCGTTTGTGTGAAGAGAGGTGAAGATGATACCAAAAAGGGAATGAAGAAAAATCTTTGGCTCCGACGCAGCCGAATGATGCAAGCCATTGATGATGGATTGAGTTTATGCTAAAACACCCCTCAGCAGAGAATAGTTGATGACGGTGTGGTGAGGTGACTCTGGGACCCGCGACAGATGGCTGCACATAAGAGACGAGCAGGGCAACGTTTGTTGTGCTGGCAAAGGGCTGAGTTTGAATAGTTATTGGACATGATTGGTTTTCCCACCACTGGGTGAAATAGGTTTGGTGAGCTGTGTGTTAAAGCATGCACTGCTGTGGGGAAAGTGTCAGTAGAATATGTGAATCACTCTTCCCCAAACTTTTGGTCATGAATTCCAAATGTGTTAGACGCTCAATGTGTGTGTGTGTGCAGTTGTTGATGCAGAAAAGGGGGTAAGGCAGAGCTGATTCTTTCTCCACTTTCAAGAGCTTGATTCTCTTTTCCTCTCCTCCTCGGTCCTCTTGCTCCTGAGATCTTACTCACAGAGCCAGTCAAAAAAAGTATATTTTTGACCATATCATTGTTGGATTTCGTACATATGATTCACATGTTACATCCCCCCACATCCCTGAAGTGACCCAAAGGAAACCAGGACCTAATTTTGGCCAAATGTTGCTGCTAGAGAATCCAAAACCCATCACTATTACACCACCTGTGCACTCGAGCCATTTTGCTTGGAGAGTTTTGACATTCAACCAACATCTAGACACTTTAGCGGGAAGAAAACTAGTTGCAGTATAATGATGCAATTGCAGCGCCGCAGATGATAGCTCCATAAGCACCATGTGTCAGATTTACTATTTTTTTGTAGCCTAGTGTGGGGATGGTGATGAAAGGTCTAATTAAATGCCAAGAAACAGGCCCAAAGAAATTAAAAAACAAACTGAGCTGAACAGGAAAAAGCCAGGCCTGGCTACAAAACATGTGGGAGGGTGTAGTTGTCTCTGGGTCCAGAGAGGACTGGCTGGAAGAAAAATGGCAACAAGCATTTCAATTTAATAATGTAGGAACAAAGGCCTGTTTAGCAAAAACACATTTAGAAAAAAAAAAAATCTTTCTGACACTACATAAATAGTTTCTTAGTATCAATAAGCCTGACTTATAGCTAGACTATTCATTTTGTACTGAGTTGAACAAGAAATTGACTATCAGGAGCCGCTGCACATGGTCATTCATTTTAACAAACATAAATATTGGAGCTGAATAGATTAGTCTGACTGACAGAAAAGTAATTGATAATGATAACAGACTAATAGTTACAGTAATTTTTCCAGCAAAAATGCTAAATATTGTGAAGATGGCTTTTTTTTTCTGTTTCATGTAAAAGTAAATTAAACATCTTCATAACAGCACATAACAGCAGTGGTGGAATGTAACTATTTATTTAAAGGTCCCATATTATGCTCATTTTCAGGTTCATACTTGTATTTTGTGTTTCTACTAGAACTTGTTTACATACTGTAATGTTAAAAAAAAACTTTATTTTCCTCATACTGTCTGCCTGAATATACCTGTATTTACCCTCTGTCTTAAACGCTCCGTTTTGGTGCATTTTGACGAAATTGCAACAGTTTGGGTCCATGTTTACTTCCTGTCAGCTGATATCATTCACATACACTGCAACCAGGGATACACTGTGACACATTTAGAATGTTTACATTTAAAACTGCGTAAAGGGTCTAAATATTGTATATTTGTGACATCACAAATGGGAAGAAATCCTGACAGCTTGTTTTAAATGCAGAGTTTCTGAATACGGGCTGTGTGTATTTCCCTGTGGATTGAGCGTTTTGATACTTTCACAGTATTTATATAGGACTTAAACCTGCGTTATAATAAAAAAAACAATACTTTTTTTTATAATATGGGCCCTTTAAGTACTAGACTTAATTAATTCATAATTCATAATTCTCATAATTTCATAGGATAATGTGACAACTAAATAAAACAGTATTTGTTGTGCTTGGTTCTTGTTTATCACTTGTTGGTGAGTTGTTATAGTTATGTTTGGTTAAACGTTAGTCAGCAGGTGTACCCATGATGCATTTCTGTCACCTAGTAAAAGTGTCCGGATGAGACTAGCTAGCTAGCTGCTAATGGTGCTCAAGTTTAGTTAGTTATAGCTAACACGGTAAAACTTCGCTAAGTTTTCACGAAACAACTCTGAGAGCAAGAGAAAAAGAGAGTAAGTTCAGTCGCCATTCTCAACGTTTTTTCCCTTTTTAGCCAGTAAGTAGACAAACGTTAGCGTTAGCTGCTAACTTAGCTAGCCTAAAAAAGCGTTGCCTAGACAACCTGCTAGCTAGTAGTGGACTGTTGATTGCGAACGAGCCGGTTCAAAGAGCCGGCTCTTGTAAGTAAGATTTTTTTTATTAATTCAAGACAGAATGATAGGACGATCTTCTCCGCGCCACGGGCACTCCATGCACTGACTGTGGCTGAATGTTGTGTTAATGACGTCCGTGCGACAGACAGGTGATGACAGACAAGCAGGGAGGGGCGGGGGTGACGGTCTACAGGTACAGAGCAGGAGGGAGAGTACGAGAGAAAGAGAGAGAGGAGTGTGATGCGCGAATAGCAGACAAGATAAGTAATAATTATATTGAATAATTTAAGTGATATATGTGTACACATACTAATCATAGGTTAAAACAGCGCTAAATTTGGCTGAATTATAAAAGGTAGAAGTGGTTCTAGGTGAGCTGAGCCAAATGGTCTGGCTCACTAAAAAGAGCCGGAATTCCCATCACTACTTTAAACTTTCAACGGCTGTGGAGGACGTAACGTAACGTAACGTAACGCCATCTGTTGACGTAACAGCGGTTTAATGGACAGTTTAAAGAAGAAGGACTTTCCATCACCTGTTGAGGTACTGGACGTCTCGACTGACATCACTATGGTGACAGACTGTCAATATTCACCTGAGAGAGAACTGGCTGAATACTATAGTGAAATATCATCATGGAAGACCTCAAAGGTAAGAGATTTAAGCTAGTTTATTGAGCGTCTTTGGTTTGGATGTAGCTATCTATGGTGTATGTTAGGTAGATTTTTGTGCTGCTGTTTGTTGGATAAGCCTACAGAAGAAACAATGGATTTGTGTTTTATTTGCCACACTGTTGTTTCAAGTAAGCATCTTTAAATGCTTGTGTTTTGGTGCATGTGTATTGTTTACTGCTGTTGTACTGCTGTGTACTGTATAGGAGTGTGTGTACAGTATGCTGCTGTGCACATTAAGGTGTTTTATAGGCTAGATCATTCAGGCTTCTTTGGAAGTCAATAAATATCTTACTTTATGAATGCTATTGTCCTACAATGCGTGCACATTTGTAAATCTGCAGCCTAAATAGTGAGGCTGGGCTATTATCACGATACTTGGGTGCCGATTCGATATGTATTGCAATTTTTAAGTATTGCAATTCTACAAGTATTGTGATTCGATTTTATGATTTATTGTTATTTTTGTAATCTCTTTTAACACATGGGAAAAAGTTGAATCCTACACTTCTAGGGACTTTTAATTTGAAAAATATCTAAATTAATATCGAAAAATGTTTGATGTTGTACTGCTGTGTACTGTATAGGAGTGTATGCAGTTACAGTATGCTGCTGTGCCCTCTGGTTGCAAAGAGCATATTTTTTCCCCTCCAGATTGTTCGAGTTGGTGACTGCTATATTAGGGTGGGCTGGTAGAAATAAAAGGTGGTCAACTTGAGCAGTAAGTAGGTATAGTCCAGAGGTTAGAGAAGTGGACTAGTAGTCGAAGGTAGCTGGGTTTGAATCCCTGGCCAGATGGCACAAACATCTGGCAAAATGACTGCTATATTAGGGTGGGCTGGTAGAAATAATAGGTGGTCAACTTTGGCACTAGGTAGGTAGTCCAGAGGTTAGAGAAGTGGACTAGTAGTCGAAGGTTGCCGGGTTTGAATCCCTGGCCAGATGCCACAAACATCTGGCAAAATGACTGCTGGCAACCTAGAGTGGTTGTCAGCAGTCAAGATCAGATGAAAGCTCCTGCCATTGTGCCCTCAGGCCTCTCCAGGTTATACTAGGGTTGCATTCCTATTAATTAACAAATGTTTTTAGCATAAAAATAAGACTGAAAATAAGGTTCTTCTTCACCTGAATTCAGTGCATTTTTGTCTTGCTCTCTGTTGTAACAAAAAAATATATATATTATGTTGCTATTCTACTCTGGGCTGCAGCCACAACATTCAGGAAAGTTTCTAAATGTCAATATTGCAGTTGATCATGTTCTTTTAATTATGAGAATCATGATTAATATTTGATTAATTGTGCAGCCGTACCGCGAGCACACACCCCAGCATCAGGTCCCATCGGCCGTCGGAACAGGACCCTTTCCCCTTTTTCCCAAATGTAAGGCTGGCATTGTTCAGAGAATCTTAAGCTCAGAAAAGATGGTGGCTGTCAATCATTTTCAAATGCTGATGAACAAGCAGGCATTGTTCAGAATTTCCAGCCAAAAGCAAACGTCGCTTAAAGTTAAAATATTCAGCTGGCAGTCCTGGTTACCGCTGTCTGTGGTTGGCATCACGTTTTAGAAACCGTAGACGACGCAGCAGCAGTATTGACAAAAAAAACCACATTTAAAAAGCAGCTGCTGGACTTCCCTGCTGTGGTGGCGTAAAAAATCTATCCTGGACTTGCATTGCACGTATCACCTCCCATGCCTTTTCCAAAACCACGGACATCAAATGTGATTCAGTGCCAGAATAAGTCCTGCTTTCACTTAAGCCTCAAAAAAGGAGAAAGTGCCATTATTGGGGCACACAAAGCTCTCTCTGGGGAAATTAGGGTGTTCATTGCCATGTTGGAGTTTAGTGACACACTGAACTCAGCCAGCAGGGAATTGAGGAGAATACCAGAGTGTGGCAAATGATCAGAGGAGAATTCAAAATTAAATACGTAGTCCACAAAGTGCTTTAGTATGTAGAAACTAAGAGGATCAAATATTTAAGCCAGAAAGCCATTGCAAAGGCAGTAAGGCAGTGTGGATTTATCTTAAATGAATCTGATTTACACCTTAATCCTTGTCCCTCTGCACATTTCTACCATATCATTACAGATCTTTCTGGAATCCCCAAATTCACAGTTATTTAATCTTGTCTCTAGGTGATGATGACACCTGGGCACAGTGCTGCTAAAATAATACTGTTAAGAACAAACGTGGGCGAGGTGATGGTAGTGGAAAAGTAGTTAAAGTAGCACATTAAGGTGTTTTTATAGGCTAGATCATTCAGGCTTCTTTGGAAGTCAATAAATATCTTACTTTATGAATGCTATTGTCCTACAATGTGTATACATTTGTAAATCTGTAGCCTAAATAGTAGGGCTGGGACGATACATCTATCTCCCGATTCTATACCATCACGATACTTCGGTGCCGATTCGATATGTATTGCGATATTTAAGTATTGCAATACTACAAGTATTGCGATTCGATTTTATGATTTATTGTGATTTTTGTCAACTTTTTTAACACTAGATCATGGGAAAAAGTGGAATCATACACTTCTAGGGACTTTTAAATTGAAAAATATCTAAATTAATAGAATAAAAATGTTTGATTTTCAGCATGTATGTAGTCAGAGATGTCCTGAAGTCAAATATATCAGTCATTGTCAGGCATTATTTATGACATTTTTTCCAGCAACCCAAAAATCAAAGACATGTCCCTCACGTTCTCTTTATACATCCATGGTCAACTCTATCGTGGCTGTTTGAATGCATTTAACATAAATGTTAATATATGGGTGCTCTACAGTTGTAGCGTCGGCCGATTTGACCACGGAGATGCGATTGGCGGCTTGCTTGACCGCACGTCCACGCATTACAATGTTTCCTGTCCATGACAGAGTTAGCATGCAGCTTAAGCCGTGATGTCTAGCTCTGCTTTTCCTGCAATGTGTGAAACCCAAAGTGTTTCCATACTTTACTGTATGTGTAGTGTTTGCCACTTTAGATTTAATATGTGAGGGTTCAAGTCGTATCCATACGGATTCACCGCCATTTTCTACTTCCTCACTGCGGCCAGCTGTGGTTTGTTTTGGATGATGGATACTGAACGGATATGATGTCACGTCACTCAGACTACAACAATAAAAGCGGTAATTTCCTTCTACCTCCGCATAGACTCTAATGAACTAATTGATTTTTTTTCTCACCCTTACTAAATAGCCAACTTTACAGAGAGGACACAGCAACAGCAAAAATCCCTTCAACCCACTGTAGGATCACAGTGAAGACACTTAAGTTTATTTAATTTTAAATCTTTTTCCTTGCTGCTGCAGTTTCTTTCCTGAAGATCAATAAAGTTAATCTTATCTTATATATAGGCACGGTTTAGGGACATTTAAAGGGAACAAAATGAAATGAATGAAAAACGAAATGGAACTGCAGAGGCAGAATGAAATTTCTGTGGTTGTGGCCTGAAAATATGCTCACACACACACACACACACACACACACACCTAACTAAAATGGCAGCTTTGCGAATGGTTTATTGATTTGTGATCATGACTGCAGTGGCATTTCAATCCTTTTTAACCAGCAGAGGAAATTCCATTAAGCCATTTATTACAAATGTCAGGACAACTACTGGGCGTGTGTGTGTGTATGCGTGTAGGCGCTTCCTCAAAGTGTGTGTCAGCTGATGTTTTTTTGTATATAGTATATATATATATGAAGCATTGGTGGAAATGTGTGTGCCGACGTTGTGTGTTTGTGTGCACCCACCACCCATCCTGCAGGGAGTTTGAGAAAAGGTTTCAGACAAGGGTAGAACAATCACCATGAAGAACAGAGGGAACAGGAAAGGAGGAGAGCCGTCTCAATGGAGAGAGGGAAAGAAAGAGGAGAAAGAGACCAGGATAGACAGTTAGAGAGAAATAAAGAGATTGAGAGATTGGTGGAAAATATCAAGTCAGACAAGATAGAAACAGTAGGAGAGAGCAGCAGACAAAAAGATAGACATGGTGCAGCTGTGAGCTGATACACGAGGGAAGACACTGGTTCTAAACATTACCTTTAATATATCCACAATAACTTTTTCCACTAGGAGCACTGGTGCTCCCTACTGAAAACTTTAGGAGCACCAGCACAACACACTTATATATTTTTTTCATTTTCAACTGTATTATTAATAAATGCTTTGGTAATCAATAGACAATTTACAGAAGTAACAATTTGCTGTTTTATTTTAAAGGAAAAGTCACAAAGTGAAGTAGTGCTAGTAGTAGTGACAAAAAAATCATGAAATGAAATGGTGCTTTTTAAAAAAATAACAATAATAAATTGTGTTATATGTTGCCTGACATCTTCTTAGGACTGTGTGAGGTTTACAGACTGTACTTGTCAGTTTCCTTTACCTGTTAAAGAGACTGTTTGTAACTTTTTACACGTATAAATCTACTGGATCGGGATCCCATGCGCGCTTGCGTGTGGCCCATGTCTCTTCTCCTCTGCCTGCTTGCCCTCACTACACAACGCGCGCTGTCTCGTTCCACCTCTAGACGTTCATGCGCACACACTACACACTGCAGAAGAGTTAGTTTAGCTCTGAGAATATCTAGTGATGGACAGTGGACGTTTGTGCAGAAATAACTGCTGCAGCTCCTCCAGACCAACAGAGGTTTTCCGTGTCTTGTGAAGTGACGGGGCTCCGCAGAGAGAAACGTTATGTCCCTGACTGGGTGCCGGTGTCTCCCTACGGCCGCGGTCGGGAGACGATAACGTTTCTCTTCCTGCTTCAGCCTCGGCACCGACCCGCTTTTCCTGCTTCAGCCCCGGAGGCTGAAGTAGGAAAAGCCAACACTAGGATCAGCATTGATTCATGGAGAGACCTTCGTCTGGTCAGCTAACATTACTGCCAAGCAGGTGAAATATAGAGTGATATTGTGGTTTTAGCTGACGTGTGTCGCCTCACTGTTTTGAGCGATGCTCGTTCATGTCTATTTAGAGCAAGCAAGCGCGAGCCCGACGCTGACTTTCGTTGACTTAACGGCCACAGGTGTCGCTGTTAACAAGCAATTCTGAAAGTTACAAATAGTCCCTTTAAGGTGGGACAACGTATGCCAAATTCAGACTACATTCATATGACATTTGAGTTTGTTATCACTAATTTTCACTTGAATATGCAGTGAAATGCTGGTACTGATCCTTAGTATGGGCTCAGGACATCCCTACACTGGACTCTCATAGACAGAGACAGAGGAATGAGAGGAAGACAGGAGACCATGAAAGCAGTAAGGGAGGAGAAAGAAAGAATATTTAAAAAAGATTGGAAAGAAAAGCGGTATGTAAAGTTTAATTAGAACATAATTATATGAATAAAACCCCAAAAATAGTCACCTCTGAATTTCTGATGTTGCAATCGAAGTCTTTTTACATTCTGGAGCTATGAGAAGACATCTAAGAAAAAGCCCTGACGCACAGTATGTTGCAACAGACACAACATCTGAGGCGTAGAGAAAAAAAGTCGCTCTTTGGTGAACTTGTTACTGAATCACATAGAAACCTGGACATGGATCGGACAGAGAGACAGAAAGCAAGAGAAATGGTGTTTATGTGAACAGAGACCAAAAGTCATTTTCAGTTTCTGTACATAATTAATTGTCTGTTAGCATGTTTGTCCAGTCACGATTCATCGGTGTTAAAGACTCTTTTTGAGTTGGCCTTCTCAAGTGAAGGATAAAAAGAACACACTCTGTGGTAACGTGATGCTGGAGAACAGAAGGTTCACACTGATAAAACGGAGGTTCTGGTTAACACTGGCGCTAGTTTCACCCTCTGGTCACTGCCACGGCGTCTGCCTCCACCCCAACCAAGCACTTTCTGTAATTCTGTATTCTGTAACACCAACCCTTCTGATAATGAAGACGACTGAAAGAGAGAACAGCCTTCTCCTGCCCGGGCTGATGAGACGTATAGTGAAGGCCTAAGGCCAGCAAGCCTTAGTTTCCTTCACCTCTAACAAACTAACTGGATGTAATGTTAATAGTGTTGGGCATCATTTACATTTTAGTGATACCAATTCTGCTTATCAAGGCCGGTTCTTATCTTATCGAAAACAATTTGGAGAGAAAAAAAAAACTATTTCAATAACGAAAATTAGCCTACCTGTTCCTGGCACATTTAGGCTGTAATCACTATAAACTGTCAACTGTGACAGGGAGGTGTTTTTTCCATTTATAAAAATAAATATTACTTTCCCATAAGGTATGATCAACAAAAAACAATTACAAACCAAAACTATTTAAATAAATCATGGAAAAATGTAACAAAAAATATTAGACTAGAGACCATCTTCCTCTTCAGTTCATCATCCTCTGCAAAAAGCTCCTCAAAGGGGGTCATCTCTTGGCTTTTTGCAGGTTTGTAGCTACAGTAAAAGAAGAAAAAATATACTTCAAGTTTCGCCATTTATAAAGTTTATGTCTGAGATGAAAATCGAAACAAAGAACACCTACGATTATTAAAACAATCATATCAAGTATGATATCAGCAATTTATATAATTTTGTACTCACCGGTATCGTCTCATTTTCGTTCAACTCGCCTTTCTCCTCTTCGTCTGGCTGGACTGTCCCCAGATCCCTCTCACCATCACCATGCTCTGTCAGCTGCAAGTGTAATAAGTAGGACTGTCAATGGATTAAAATATTTAATCACGATTAATCGCAAATTGATCAGTTCAAAATGCACCTTAAAGGGAGATTTGTCAAGTATTTAATACTATTATCAACATGGGAGTGGACAAATATGCTTGCTTTATGCAAATATATGTATGTATTTATAATTAGAAATCAATTAACAACACAAAACGATAACAAATATTATCCAGAACCCCTCACAGGTACTGCATTTAGCATAAAAAATATGCTCAAATCATAAGTCCAGCAGTCCGTCTCTGACATTATTGAGAAAAAAATCTGAAAATTAGACAGTTCCTCCTCATCAGGTAAAGGCTCTGTATTGTCCCCGCGTCCACTTAAAAACCAATTCAATTAGCATGACACAATTTGACCCTAGCAGCTATAAAAACCTTGGAAGAAATTGTGCATCATTTGAAATCCTCCTCCTGCTGCCTTGATATTCTGCCTACATGCTTGTTATTTTAACTGCATTGCATCAGATCTTCAACAAATAGTCAACACTCCTCTACTCTCAGGCTATTTCCCACAGGCCCTGAAAACTGCAATTATTAAGCCACTGTTAAAAAAGAATGATCGAGACAACTCACTAATGAACAATTACAGACCCGTATCAAAACTCCCATTTTAAGTCACTGAAAAGGCTGTTTTTCCCGACAGCTTCTTGGCTCTAAACAGTTGTTGTGATGTTTTTTTCCAGTCAGGATTTCGACCACACCGCAGCACCTAGACTGCTCTTGTTAAGAACTTTCTGGCACCGTGCTGAACTTGTTTGAATTCCATTTGAAGTACAGCGACTACTTTGTATCTATCGGTAATTAAATACTGTTGGTTTATAAAGCACTGAATGGCTTGGGGGCAAAATAAATTTCTGATCTGCCCCGGAGTCAAAACTAAACAAGAAGAAGCATCATTCAGTTTTTATGCACTATGTATCTGAACTTGTCTGATTTCCCCAGCAATTAACTTAGGACTATTTATTCATATCTTGCCCTGTGGATGCAGTGTAATTTATATTCTGCGGTTTGATTAGTCTTACTTACTTATTTAATTTTTATCTTCTCCTTTAATTGGTTTACCTTGTTTTAAACTTCCATTCATGTTTTTATATTGCCTTTTTTCTTTTATATCTTTTCTTAATGCCTGTCTGTCGTATGTAACACACTTTGAATTAGCTTGCTGTTGAAAGGTGCCATACAGATAAACGTGCCTCGCCATAGGCAAGCCAAATAACACAAGTTGATGCAAAGTAACACATGTAACTTTGCTATATAGAGTCTCTTGCCTCCTTTCTGTCGCATTTTTATTAGGGCTGGGACGATACTCCTATCTCCCGATTGGATACTATCACGATACTCTTGGGTGTCGATTCGATATGTATTGCAATTTTTAAATATTGCGATTCTACAAGTATTGCGATTCAATATTAAGATTAATTGTGATTTAAAAAAAACTAATTTTAACACTAGACCATGGGAAAAAGTTGAATCATACACTTCTAGGGCTACTTAGACTACAACAATAAAAGTGGTAACTTTCTTTTACCTCTGCATAGACTCAAATTAAGTAATTATATTGATTCTGGCATTAAAAAAATCAATTTAATAATCGTAAAAAAAATTGCGATACATATGTGTATTGATTTTTTTTCTTTTTCCCACCCCTAATTTTTATTATAAAAGAAAAAGATACAAGGTGTCAACAGTTTGTTTGTTCCTCTCCTTTCTCTTTCCTCAGTTCCTCCCTCCTCCCCCTCTGCCTTTACTAACATAAATCATTGCTGACAGTCAATAAGCTCCTTGTCTAAAAGTTTTAAGTGGCCACCAAAAGGTCAGAACGTCTGAAATACCTCAGAGAGGTGCGAGAGCCAGATACAGACTATCTGCTGTCTAAGCAGCCAGAGCAATGACAGTGATCCAGCGCTCCGCAGGCTGCAACTGGGCCCTTGCCTTCAAGATACAGAACGTATCTGGATCAAAAGCTCAGACGATAAATGACAGAGTCAAAAATGTCTTCAATCCAATAAATCTCTGAATGTTAACCCAGACTGTGCTGGAACGCCACTCTGTATTGGTTGGATAGATTTATGCTTGTGACCCCATGTATATGACAATGAAAGCTTTAATTATTTAGTCACATCCCACCAGCTTAAGACACATAACTAACAATCTGTTTTAAATATTTTGATATTACAGGAATGCTATAAAAAATGTTTTCATTTATTTTAGACAGAAAAAGGTTAAGAAGCGTGTGCTCATTTGTAAATAATAATAATAATAATCCACAATTAATAGCCGGTACTATTCATTTATGGAGCCGTTCAAGACTGTATTTTCCGCAACGCTGTCCTGCAAATATTTCAGAATAAAAGCCTTGTTTTAACAAATGAAGGAATTCTTCAATAGTGGCTGTGGCTTTGAGGTAGAGCAGGTCGTCCTCCAATTGGAAGGTTGGCAGTTCGATCCCCGGCTCCTCTAGTCAATGTCGAAGTGTCATTGAGCAAGACACTTAACCCCGGCTGTGCCATCGGTGTGTGAATGAGTAATTAGATTAGATCCTGATGGGCAAGAACGCAAGGCTGGCACCTTACATGGCAGCCTCATGTAGTGTATAAGCGCTTTGTGTGGTCGGAAGTCTGGAAAGGTGCTATATAAATACAAGTCTATTTACAATTTAGAGGGCTTTTATTTTGAAACGAAAACAGGACGTGTTGAGTTACATATTTTACAGATATAGACATTGAAACTGTAGTAATGTTGCTGATATGATGTCAATATACGGTCAGCAGATCATTTTCATTGTGTATCTTTGCTGTGAACCGCACGTGGCATGCTGCTTACGCGGGATGTGTGGCTGCTTTAACCTGTAAACATCGACGCCTAAATAAAAAGCAAGACGTTCTGCGACGCACACGCGCTACTCGCGTGTCCTGTGTGGGCCGTGCGAGTCTACAGCCATGCTAGCTGCTCTGTGAGGCTGTATACTTGAGCACAGCAGTGTTTTGAGCTAAATGCCAACGCCAGCATTGCAAGCATGCTCACAATGACAATGCATGCAAACATGTTGATGTTTAGTTTAATGTTTACCTTTTTCACCATCTTAGTTTAGTGTGTTAGCATGTTAACATTTGATAATTTGCTAGCACTAAACACAAAATACAGTTGAGGCTGATGGGATTGTCATTAGTTTTGCAGGTCAGGTGGTCATAAACCAAAGTATTGGACAAAATAATACTTTTGATCTTATGATGACACTAGACGAAAAGTCAGGGGATCACCAAAGTTTTTACAATTCAACCTGAGTGGGATATGAATGCTTGAACCAAATGTCATAGCAATGCATCCAAATGCGTCCAGGCATTTCACTATAAACCACAAATTTCAACCTCATTGCGAGCAGTCATGAGGATTTATCCTCTGAGTATCGTGAGTGTCTATTATTATTAATTCAATTGCAATCCATCCAACATTTGTTGAGATATTATCAGACTGGACCAGAGTGGTGGCCCGATTGACCAGCTGACAGACATGGCCTCTTTAGGCCACAGGGCTAACACAAACTTAAGAAGGTTTTTCTATGATGTTGATAAAGAAACCGGCTGCTTTGATGTTCTGTTTGTCTGTGTCCAAAAAAAAGTCTGTTGCACTGAAGCAGATGTCCGCGAGTCTTAACCGTTCAGTTCAGCGGCTGAGCAATTACTCAGAAGAATTAATTTGTACCATATGATTTTTGTTTTCATGAATTTAGGACTTTTTCTCTTGAGCCACAGGAAAAACAAAGTATTTTCAACAAATGTATGTTCTGGTGTGTGGGTTTGAGTTTGTGTGGGCATGCATGCTTGCATACGTGCTCCTTATATTTTGGAGACAGATGGCGCGGTCGAAGAAAATCTATAAACTCATCTTCTTTTGACTTTAAGGCAAACAGACTGGTTTCATATGTTCTGTTTTGATTTTGTTGCCACTAGCCACCCGCACACTCATGCATGCGCTCACACACTCTGAACGTTGCACTCAGTCTCGCAATACGTCCGTCTGTTTCTGTTTTTATCTTTCATACCCAAACACAGTCCGCCTGGCCACCCAAATGTCTGTCTGTATAATATTAGGATCTTCTTTTATTCCAGTCGACCTCTATTATGTCCTCTTTATATTTTTACATGTGTTATCTGTGTGACACTGACTGATTGCTTCTTATACTTGAGTGACGATGGGCGAAGAGAAGGAGGTCTTAGCATTGTGTGTGGGAATGATAAAAAGGGCTGTTAACAGTTGGATGTTTGAAGTTGTCAGTGATAGTGAAAGATGGTACATCCTGAGAGCTGAGAGGTGCAGATTTGCATGTGTGCTGTATATGATTTATATATTGTGTGCGCTTAAATGTGTTAATGAAGCGTGAAATGACAAATTGCATGATGTGGATGGATGAGTGATGGTGGTGATGACGGAGAGATGAAGAATCTTTGTGGTTCTTCATTGCTCTGGTTCTCCACTATAATGAGAATCAGGAGCTGTCAGTGTGTGTTTGTGTTTGTGTGTGTGATGGTGTGTTATCGTGGCAAAATGTGGTCCTGGAAGCGATATATTTTTTCCTGGGATGGCGAAGGCATGACCCGCCCTACTCTGCCTCTGATTGGCTTACCATGATATTCTTATGCTAAACCTAACCAATCTCACTCCTCATGCCTAAACAAACCAAACCAAAGAAGGCAACGAGTACTAGCCAATCAGACGCAGAATAGGGCGGGTCATCATGACTTTGCAATTCTAGGAAAAAAAAAAATTGGTGTCCAGGAGACACCTATTGCAGCAGGACTACTGAGGTGATTTGGAGTACTTTGCCAGGTGTTTACCTGCCGCAACAGCGATGCTAGACACCTACTGTAGCGGGAACTACCACAGAGGCGTGGTAAGGTTAGGTTACCTTACCCTCATGAAATTTGAGTTTACAGATGTGTAGTTGAGATCAAAATGAAGGCATAGTTTGATGATGGGTGTGGTCTGAGCAAAGACGCCAGAAATAGGGGTACAGGAAGTGGGGAAGGGGCCATTGGCACCCTCATTTTACGCCCCATGGCCTGATTTGGCGTCGCGGCTGGTGTGATCCAGCAGCAGTATGGTCTCTAGTTGAATTTGAAACAGAACTGCTTTTATGGATTGGTTAATTTAAGATCACAAATGTGAATGTGAATGAGTTTGACGCTGCTCATATTATATCAAATTAAAGAAGCACTTTTGTGACCTAAAGGCTATAGTGGATGGGAGCTGCATATCTCCAATGCAATGACTGCTAAGGTGCACTTCAGTGAGGCGCTCAGTAACTGAAGCTATAAATAAGATCCAGTTTATAGTTTTGTCACACATGGTGCTATTTCTCACTTTGAATTTATAAATGTGCGAGTAGCTGTTAGAATTTGCCAAAATGAGAGTAAGTCAAAGGATTGGAGCCAGATGGGCTTCTATTTACAGTATATATCAAACAAAAGATCATTATTAGATATATTTATTAGTGCATAGTACCTCATCAATTGTGTGTTAATGTGACAACAATATCATCATCAAACATATTTACAACTGTTGGGTATTAGGTCCAATTTTATGTTTTGCCTCACTGATATAGCACGCTGAAACCTTCTTACCTCTGGCTGCGAGCCCTCGAAACACTCTGAGTCGACCTACCGGCGGTAAATAAAGGTGATGATGATGATAAATGATGTACAGTTACCGAGGGAATGTTTTTTATTTAGCCTTTCTAGAGGAGCGGCATCAGTGTAAAAGCTGGCTGTCAACTTCAGAGAAAGCACATCTTTGGGGTGATGCCCATGTTTTCATTAGGGAGCTCGCGGCACACACACGTAGACGTGCACGGACGTACAAACACATTCACTCAAGCATGCTCTCTTTCCATTTCTTTCTCTCCTTATGACTTTCTCCATCCATTACCACGATATGCATGCAAACACACATTACACATCGGGTCGACGTGTACATCAATGCTGTATGTGATGAGACATCTGGACTCAGACATTCTCTCTGACCAGTCTCCTCGGAGAAAGTGCACTGAGATGGAAAAATGTCAAAAATGTAAAAGTCAGACTGGATGCAAATAGAAACACGTCATTTATTTATAAACCCTGTGTGTCTATGTGATTGGATCAGGTGTGCTCTGTTTAAATCAGCTCATTTCTACTATCAGATAGAACTTGTCAGTGTAATTGTAATCCTGTAATTATGTCAGTATGTCAAAAAAAAAACAGCATCCATCATTTGAAGGTTGGACATACGGATTTGCATTAATGCAAGGTGTAATCAAACTCGACAAATGCTTGCAAAACAAATTGCCATGGTAACCAAAAGAAGTATTTGCTGTGTTTCTCTTTGTCTCGCCTCCGGCTCTCGACAAAACACTGACGAGTGTCATCATAGAAAACACTATTTTCTAACAAGCGTTGCAGTTGTCATTTGTAACTGCAATTGCGGCATTACGCTGATTTGGTGGCGCTGTATCGTAATCAGCATAGTGAACTGGGAAAGGCCCTGCCAAAACTGCCAGAGAGGAAAAATATAGGCGTCTGTTTTTGGCTGGATTGCAGCAAAAGCGAGAGCCAGCGCTATAACTGCGAAAGTATGTCACTGACTCGGTGAGTGAGTGATGAAATCGCTCCATCGGTCAATGTGCTTTCAAAATTGATATGCGCCATAGTGTTTCAGCAAACAAAAAAAAAAAATCAAAAGAAAAAAGCATTCAGCGCTCAATCAGGTGGAACATGGAAAGCTGATGAGGTCATTATTAGTGTCCTTCCCTGCTGTTTGATATTTTAACACAGTTTTATATCACCAGCTGGCATTTATGAACATGTGTGCCTGAACGCCGTCTTGTACTGTGACTACAATGCCAATGTGCATCTGTTTAAATGGTGAAATGTAAGGACTAAAAAATTAACTTGCAGCCTAAATAAACGCTTCAAGTCGCGATTATGCCCGTGAGACGGAGCTGAGATGTGAGCCTGCACATAGCCGGTGAAGACATCTGTATAGTATACATCTGTTGTTGCTGTTAATGTAAATGAGCTTAATGTAAACACACTAATGGAAAACGACTTTAACCTTTTAGTAAATGTGTTCCGAATGCATTGAGTGATGTATGTGTGTATATCCCTGCACGTCTGTTCCACTGAGGGAACAAGGTAATAAAAACAAGTGTGATTTTTAAAGATATACTCTCATTTGGAAAAGTAGTGACCATAGATCCATAGATGAGTCAGGGGAGACCCATCTCAACACGTCATTAAGTTTCATATAGCACCTTTTAAAATGTTATGTTATTTTAAAAAGGTGGTCGTTTTTGATGTAGGGTGACACGATCCCATTTGTCAGTTTCACTTTCAGACAATTTCTGGCACCAGAAATTTTAATATGAACCAAGAGTATCCGATATCTGGAAAATTACATAAAAATAGTGCAGCATATTTTAAAGCACCCTTATATGCTTATTACTTCAAAGCTATGACATGCATTGTTCTCCAAAGTCATTGTGGATGCCTGATGAATAGTGCTTTTTTATTTTCATCACAAGCAGCAATGACTACTTAACGTAGATGTATCTTGCATTAAAATTTCTTGAGAGAAATTGAAATAAAATAATGATTGTCAAAATGTAAGATAGTATAAAGTGTTTCAAAATGATGCCCTGATATTGTGTATTGTCATTCGGTTAAGATCATGTTCTTTCAAATTGCACTTTGTTCAGAGTCATTAGCTTGGCAGCTTATTTCCTCTACCCTTGGACCATCTGTGGATGCCTCTTACAGTTCATATCAGACGACACTCGGACGTATCATTTTGAGATTGGTAGTTTAGAGTCTAGACTCTTAAATGCCACTACGCTGCTCTTTTTTCGCAGCTATACAGCTCTTCTCTTCACAATTTGATCATCTGGAAAACCACAAATTATATGGCACATATGCCAGATGGAGAAAGGCACATCGTGAAGCCTAGAAGTCAGGCTCTCTTTTATCTTTTCAGCCGTAGCAACATGTTTTCTTTTTAAGAATCTGCAACATTTTAATGCTGCATTTCTTTAATTTAATCTGTAATGCAAAGTAAGAGTGCAGGCAGTTCAAATGTAGACCTGCAGCTTCTCCTGTAGTTCAGTGCTCTTATGTTGACTTTCAATTAGGGCTGGGCGACATGGTCGAAATCTTCTTTCACAATTTAGGTAATTTCATATCTCGACAACGATATATATATCACAATACAGTATGTTTTCTGGTAGTTCAAATAGTCTATATGAAATAACCACATGTTAAAGCCTATTTTTGTATACTCCTTTGTGAATTAAATACTTGACAAATGAAAAGTACTAGTAGTTAATTAGTATTTTCTCATTTAATTAAGAACTTTGGTGCAAAATGAACATAACTGTTTCAAGTGAAATTATAGAGAAAAATAAATATTTCCAGCTATACACTTTCTATGTTTACATGCATGCACACAAATTCAGAGTAATCAGATTAAGACAATAGTTTGATTTAACTGAGTTTGATCAGATTTTCTGAGAAATTTTAGTTAGTATGTGGTTATTATCTATTTCTTTCTATTCTAGTAATTGTGTATCATGATATCTTGATATATTCATCACATACAATTCCATTGAAATAATAAATAAGTATTTAATGTATATAGTATATAAATATAGAATTGAATTTAATAGTTGGCCCCATTGTCACCGATATCCGATCCAGCTATTTGAGTCAGTATCGGCCCGGTATCCCATCCTGTATCGGTATCGGTGCATCCCTAGTTTGATCTACTTTAAGTTCACAGTCAGTGTTTTCCATCAGTGACCATGTATCTTTGAACGTAACAAACCCTACAGTAAGAACACACCGAATAATTTTTTTGTCTTTTTTTGATCTGTGGATTTGTGTAAACCAATATAAATTTGTCAGCAACAAGAAGAGAAGATTTCATACTGGAACTTAAACACAAAGTAGAAATTAACCTAAAAAGAACTGCATTCAATCAGTAAAAGTCTGCACTATTGATCTATATTTGTATGTTTTAGTTCCTTTGGTAAGTTGACAGTAGAAATACATCTTCTTCTTGGTATAGTTTAAAAATTGAAATTCAAATTGTGATAAAACAGTAATGTTACATTTGATGATCAAAAATAAATAATATGCTTAAACTGCACTGAACTTTGATCTTAGAACTGATGTATCCAAAAACTACAGCATAACCCAACAGCCTCCTCCTTTTAGGTTCAACATAACAGATTGGTTGTGTTTCTGTAATTCACTTTAAGCCCTTTGAATATGGAATATCACTGGATGCTGAATCTGTGTTCAAACCATCTGCTCTTCTATTTTGCTCTTTCTTTCTCTAGTTTCTTTTTTGTTTTACTCGAGACTTCATGTCAATCCCTCTGACTCTCAGTCCGTCTTTCAAATCCCTCCCTGCATCCTTTCATTTCCCCCCTTCCTCGATCTTCACCCACTGAATTAAAGCTAGTTTTATAGGGAGGGAATCAGCAGTGTTATTATCATCAGCAGCACTGACTAATGTCCCTCAACACAAGCATTGTAATTCCACAATCAATACGAGGCTTTAATTATTAAGTGGGTATTGGTGTGCAGTTTGCATTAGCAGTTCTGGAGACTCATAAATGATTAAACATATTCAGTCTGACCCAGCATTGTGTGTGTGTGTGTGTGTGAGTGAGAGAGAGAGAGAGAGAGAAAGAGAGTGCTAGGGAGATAGCAATATAAAGAAATATTCTGCTTTGTCTTGACTTACAGAAAGCCTTTGACTTGGCAGGAAGGACTGGATAAAGTAATTGAAAGCGGTATTGATGGTAAAATCTATGACTGCATAAACGTGTAGTAAAAATATGCTTTCATAAGGGTGAGGAGTGCATCAAAGCTGTAGTTATGAATATCCCCACATTCTTCAACATCTACATACAAAAGGAAATAAAAATGTCTCCTTTGACTAAACAATCCCAACTCAAGGTCAAGCTTTTTACCAAGCTTCCCTTTCACATGGGCCTCATCTGTACAAGCTTAGTGACTGGTATTTTCATTATTGACGAAACTGATGATTATTTTCTTGAATAATTAATTAATCTTTTTAGGGATGCTAATTTTGAGAAAAAAAAATTAACCGATAACCGACCCTCGTCAACCGATTATTAACCGTTAACCGACAAGATTAGTGCGTCTCATGTAGCGGTGCAACAGCTGAAGTGTATAAGCACAACAGACAACAGAGTCCTCAGTTTACCCGTCCGGGAGAGTTACTGTAACAGCCACGGTGCTGCGTGTGCCAAATAATTTTCTGTGAATAAACTCATAGAGGCATTGACTGAAAAATAAATAGATTATTGACCTTGGGAAAAGTAGATCGACAAAACAATCCCAACTCAACTCTATTGACAAATAACTATTAAGTAAACTACTCCCATGGTCAAGAATGAACTTTCAAGTGTAAAAGCTTCTCTTCTTTGCAGATGATCTGCTGTTTACCTCTAAAGATGACCTACACAGGAAGGATGCAGAGCAACAGCCTAATGTATATGTATGTACTCTGCTGTAGTGCACATGTATGCATAGAGCCATAGACATATGCAAATGCATTGCTTAACTCTTATTGGTTGAAAGAAAGACAATAACCTGCTGCAGTTATATGTTAATTTGCAGACACTGACTAGCTAATGTTTTGTGGCCCTTTAGGGGTCTCTGGAAGTTTCTCCCAAATTTGTGGCGGGTTTAGTTTGTCCGATCCTGACTTGCACCTGGTTTAGTGTGCGACAAGAGACAGGATGTTGAAATAATTGGTCTCGGCTGCATACATTTTGAATGAAACCTTGATTCCGGCTTTAGTTAAAGGAATCCACATGGATTGTCAAAGCTTAAAAATTGTTGTGTGCAGGTTTTGTGGTTGTGTACATTCACCACATGTGTGTATGCGTACCACTCCAAATGTGGGTGACTTAATTGCAGTTGTATGCAGGGGTGTTTTTTTTTTTTGAGCCTTTGAAATCCTGTAATGTGGCCCTTGTCACTCCGTGCCTACGGTCTTAGAAAATCAAGCTGAAAAGCGTGAACAGCATAGGTTGTTCAGGTGTAAGGCTTTGTATAAGGTCTTTGATATTTGACAACTTTTTAAAGCGAAGTCAGGCAGGCTGTGCAGAGGGAGAGCTATTAAATGACTCATATCTGAACAATAGTGGCATGCGGGTACTAAGAATTAATGTAAAACTTTTATGAAAAGCGACTAAATCTGTCTGCTTTGACATCTTACATTCATTCTTACTATTATATGCATTGTAATTTCTTTTCTTCTTTTTCAAAAAATAATATAGAATGATTGTTCATCTTTCCCAAAATTGCTTGTTAACATGACAAGTGCTCCTCTATTACAGTACATGGTTAATTAAAAATTCATATTTCCAATACTGGGGGATAAAAGACAAGAAATGAATGCTAGCAGTTAAAAGGTGCCCTGTGGAACAAATGTATTAAATGCATCTCGTTCCTCATAAAACATTTGCGAAGCTGAGTTTTTAAATTTAAATTATTCACATACTGTACATGTTTACTAGCTAACAGTTGTCTTCTTCCCTTATAACTCCGCGCAGTGGTATAAAATTAGAGTTTTGTTTTATAATGTGGAAACATTGTAAAACATAATGGGTATTAAGTCTTAATAGTTTTTCACTAAAGAATATATTTAAATGGAGAACCCACATTTGATATGGTAAATAGATGATAAATACAGGTTAGGAGATAATTGCTGCAATATAGCGTTATAAGAAAAAAGGGAAGGAAATGCAAAAGAGCTGCAAATTATCCCTTAGAGTTAAATGATACATAAATATATTTATTAAATATTACATAATTAATCTACCATGTTGCGCTGTAATTAAAATCCAATTTTCATCTGCATATATATATAGTAAATAAACATTGAAAGATTCCTTGATGTTAAACTGACCTGAAGAGCATTAATGTAGTCATCAAGCAGAATGGGAAGTTATAAAAGTAAAAAGATTAAGTGTGTCGGTGTGTGATGAGTGGGTTTGTGGCTTAGTGATGTGTAAGCATATGTGATTATGAATGTTGGCAGGTGTGATTGGATGAAACCAGTCTTGTACTTGTGTGAATACAGAGTTTGAGTGTGTGTGTGTGTATCCATAGGAGTGTTTAACTGCAAGCCCATTATAGTCCGATGTGAGTGCAGTCAGCGTTTTCAAGCATCTTTATCGCGACAATCAATAGGTACATTAAACATTCGGTTTATAGAGCAGCGATACGTGAATACTGAATGGAGCCTCTACAGAGTCTGATGCAGGTGGGGATGAATGAAGAGTCCGACAACAACATACGCGTCAAAGCAACACTGACTCATACTGTTGTAAGCATTTAAAAGCATGCATGTCAAGAGCCCAACAGGTTTCCATCAACATTGCCGTGTCCCTGGCAAGCTTAGTTTTAGTGCTCAGACATCCAAGTGCTGAAAAAAAAACAGGGTATTTAAGCATAAAGCAGATGATTGCCAGCTCGTCCAGGTGTTTAATAGTTTCATTAAGACAGCAGTAGCAGTGCGTGCCTAATGGTTGTCCCACTAACTCCTTGACGATGCATTTTGCCTTTTACACGTCTCACTCAGCATAGCATAGATACCACCGTACGCTGTCACATTATATCTGATCACCCAATTCATCAGCTAAGACATCATTCTACACCCCAAACGGTTTATCTGAATGTTGATTGGCTGCAACCCTCCTTCTCTCACACACCAAACCAACCGCCGTACCTGCTCACTTACCTACCTTTTGATCTAATTGGCTGAAGGTTTCCCAGAAGGGAATGTCAAGTTCGGCTGTCCACTGCTCGAGACAAAAGGCAGCCGTAAAAAGTAAACTGTTGGGTGTTATTAAGCTATTTACTGCACCATTTGTGGTTTTATAGCCGATGTGATGCTCTCAGGAAATGAGTTTGAAAATGCTTTGTTGGCAGGCAGGGGATTATGAGATTGGGGTCCCAGAAATAGTTTGGCTGCACAGTGGGGCACTGGTACTCAGTAATTACAAAATCTCTCCTGTTTCTTATGTCATTACTGTCTCTTTTTTTGGTTGTGAGTGGCAGCCTTTGCATCTGTTTCCACCCTTATCTTGCCCTTTCTTGCATGTTTCCAGTTGAAGATGTAGCGCATGTTATCTCGTCTCTTTCTTTCTCTTTATATCAATATTGTGTATTATTCACTTAACCAACTGTCAAGTGAATGAATCTCTAGTAACCAATAGGTTTTCAAGATTTCAGTGCGCCATCTGCGTAGAGACTTCAAATCTTCAGGGATTTTTTTTGTGCCATCCTTTCAAATTGAGCATGAACATCGTGCGCCGTAGTTCTCTCCTTACAGGCTGTACTTTCTTGATATTTTAATGGATGGTTACACAGACAGAAACTGACAGGTAAAGAAGTGGCAAATAAAAAGAAGAATCAGAGTAAGACAGAAAAAGGGAGAGGATTACATCTGATATAAATCACGCTGAATTAAAAGTCATGATTTTGCATCAGAGCACATTTTATGTTAATTAATATTGATTGTTTCTGGAACATTAAGCAGTCAATTGTTTAGACCAAGAAGAATTACATTTGTCTCAAGCCAATCATTTTAGCACAATTGGAAACCGATTATTGCCTAACAAACCCTTACTGGATTAAAACATGACTCATTGATAGGGGTTGTCATGATTTAGATTCAAAATCGGAAATCGATCGAAATTAGCTTCCGATCTCGATCATCGAAAACAAAGGCAGAATCGGCGATCATTTATTTTTCTCCGCCTACGTGCGTGCGTCTGAGACTATAAACCAATACAGTACAGCGTCAGTAAACGACAACAAAACCGTATTTTTGTAGATTACAGCACACTTGTAATGCACTGCAGAAAGATTTCTGTTTTGTTTTTGTAATGATTATGTCCTGAGGTGGGTCACACAGATACTGATATTGAAAAGTTGCAGTTTTTTATATTGTAGACTGTTGTAGTCTAGTTTTTAAAATACTTTTATAAATAAAAAAGGAGTTCAGTTCTCTTATTTAAGAAGAATTTGAAAGTATAAATGACAGTTGTCAGGACATAAAACCAATGATCTGTTGATCTTTACGAATCAAGACTCCTTAGTCTAACTATGGCATTTTAAAATCAAAAGTCAAATTGAAATGCGGATTTGGACAATCGTGACACCCCTACTCATTGACATTACATTGTCATATTTTATACTTCAGTTATTTAGCAACACATGATCTTTTACTTTTGAGGTATTCTCAAACATCTACCACTAATTCAAAGTCTGTGTTTTATTCAAAAGCCTGTAACTGTTTGAATCAAAGTTGAGCGGGCGAATCAGCATGAGTAAAATAATCACAGTTATATATTCTGTCAATGTGCAAATCTCTACACCAGAGTGTAGTGTATGAAAAAATAATGAAAATTAATTATTTATCATTTTGCTGGGGGCCTTCTCAAAGCTCCTCTAGGACCCTAATTTGGGAAATGCTGTGGCTTAGCCACCCTGCAAAACCAACATGGTGTATTTACTGTGAAGAGAGAAGGGGAGGGAGAAAAAGAGAAAAGAATCAGTTTACAGCAACGCTCTCAACAACTATTGGACGGATTGCCTTTACATTTTGTTCATTCATTCATGTTGTTGCGGCTTCCTGCTACTTGCTTTCTAAAAGCCACTTTAGTCGCCTTGTAGATATAGACATTTCCAACGCGTTATCTTTCTAGTTATTTGGCTTGCTTTACTCAAGGTTGTGGTGATTTGTTTGGCTTGTCAGGCTGGCTTAATGTTGAGTGGCTGGTGCAGTTAATCAAAAATAAATTAAGGTTGTTCCAACACACATTACAAACAAAGAAAATAGGCCTTCACAACAATCAAAACCAAATCAAATCAAAAGAGGCAAAACTCCAATAAAACGATGGTTTGCGTTATACGGTAAACGTTAAAAGGTTGACAACGCTCTCTCGTCTGCGTCTTCAGGCTCAAATTGCCCACACCTGACTCTATGAATTGGCTGGAGCACTGTGGGTATTGTAGTTCTATAATTGTTCTATGGCCTACAGAGGTCACCACTATAGGTGGAAATACTGTTTTAATTATTTACACAAAACAAAAACTGTCTCTAACGCACGTCCTCTCAGGATAAACTGTAATAACTTTCGTGTCTTTGGTGATTTGGATTCCATCTAGCGCCATCGCAAAGAGGATAGAAGCAAAGAGGATAGAAGCAAAGAATCACTGCTGCCATTTTGGACTGAAAACGCTTAATATATTTATAATATTTTGTTGTTCAACACAGGCCAATTCAGTAGAATATGACAAAAGACTAGAAATAATTTTGTTTTACTTTTGTACAGCACTTTTTAGACGGATGGTTTACTGACTTCGGGTAGTCTTTTTCAGTCCAAAATGGCGGAAGCGTAGGTTTGCTGCTGAGCAATAAACGTTCTTTGTCCATCATCTGGCCAATATTTTAAATTTTACTGGCTACTTTATGACTAAATACGTGAAAATGACATCTCCATCAGCCTCAACTATAATTTGTGTTTAGTGCTAATTATCAAAAGTTAGCATGCTAACATACTAAGATGCTGAACATGGTAAACATTATTCTTGCTTGGCATCAGCATGTTAACATTGTGATTATACTTTTTGATTATACATTTTTAGTCATTTATTCTTTTCTTCAGTTTTGTCTCATCCCAGACACTTAAGTTCTTCTTTGTTTGCATTTGTGGGTAATCATTTATGAAACAAACATAACCATTTGCATTTAAATTTGGATTTATGTAGATTTTGACCCTTTTGTTTTATTGAGGTGTTGACACCCATCCAGAACTTAATACACTCGTACTGTAGTTCATATGTTTCCACACAAGTTCAGATTAGAAACCTGATTTGCATTCAGATCACACTCAAAGTGGAGTCCGCGTATAATTTGACAGTTAAGCCATGACGCGAGTTTAAAAAGAAAATTGCTGCAGCATTTTATGCTGATTTCAACCAGCATGAAGCATTTCAATCTACATTATATCCTTATCACATAGTGCCACAGGGGCAGCTTGTCTCTGTCTCGCTTTCTTTCGTTTACTGTCCCTCTCTCTGTCGTCTCAGCCCTGCCTCACTCTTTGCATTTTTGCACAGTCTGTGTTTCTTTTCTTTCTTTAAGTTTCTCTCACTCTTTCTCTTTTTGTGTCTCTCTCTCTCTGCCACAATGAAATATGGATGTAACCGACAGCTCATAGGAAAAGTTAATTTTATTAGACTCCCCCAGTCATAAGAATCGCCATCAGCAGATAAAGAAATTGTGTGTGGTCAGACAGATAAGAAAATCATTATAAAGATATCATGTGACTGGACACAAAACCCACATATGTGTCTTAATGATTACATTATAAAAGCTGCTCTGTTTTTGAAATTGTATTGTGTACTTTTTTTTTTTTTTTACTCTGCATATTTTATTGTATAACTCATACAAACAACTCAACAAACGCAATAAAATGCGAGTATATATGATCACATCTCATTGACTTATGTGCACAAACACGCACTCCCCGTTCCTCTCGTGTAGCTTTTCTGACAGTTGCCACAGGATTTAATTGAGTTCCTGTCACAAATATCAATTGTTCAATTTCTCATCTGTCACAGGGTTGGGCAGAGAGAAGTGAGAGAGAGAGGTGGGAGAATTTTCTCTCCCGTTGTATTTACAAACTGTCAGTCGGAAGGTTTGGAAAAGAAACGAAATAAGTAGAAACAGAGAGAAGAGACTCAAATAGGAAACAGCGTAGATTGAATACCAGAGATCTGTAATACACTCCCCATCTCCTTTGATAACATCTGACTGACTCAACCACACGTTTAATTAACAGTAGGAGCCTTTTGGTGCCTCTCCAGAGATATATTACTTTACTTTGTGAAAGAGCTGTTGCTGTTTCTTCTTTTATTCTCTTGTTATACTGAACTATAGCAAATCACTGTCAGCTTGTGCACTTATCATGGCTGCATCTTCAAAGGTCAAGGAATCATCAGAGGGCTTGTTGTCAATTTCCAACACCTGATGTGTGCTGATCATTTGGACAGCTCTTTGGCTGTTAATCCTGCGTCTTAAACTGGATTCTTAATCCTAATTAAAATAATTAAATGATCATTTCCATGCCAAAATGAAACCCCCCTAGGTGTATAGAGAAAATGTAGAAATGTGGAATAGAGTCCCACAGTGGGATAAAGCACGTTATAGTCAAGTGGTTTAATATGCAGGAACTGCAAAAAAAGCTGTGATAGCTTCCTTTTCACTGTTAGACTTTGGAAAGCATAACTTGTTAGCTCTTCTTCTAATCATAGTATTGGCACCTATCCAGAAAAGTGTAGAGAAATTTTTTTATTCTTACCAACCATAAACTTAAGACTCCAGATCTTACCCTCTGACAGGTTTGTCTCTGCTGATATTTTGTAAGAAGCTGTTTTGAAGCCATTTCAATTTCCAGAGGTTACAGCATCTCACTAGAAGTCTTCCACCTGTCATGTAGATTTTTGTGAATGCCGCATGAGTTTTTCTGAAAATGTTTCAGTGTAATTGTTCCAGCTTTCTCTAATCTCAAGCTTGTTCAAAATGCAGGAGCCGGATCATCAAGGTTTTAGCATCCTTATCTGTCACTTTTAGAATAACTCTTGTAAAAACTTACTTCTGCTAACTTTTAAGGCAAAAGGTCTTGAGTCCAGCTATAGCAAAGAAACCTTTGACGGTATAAAAGCCATGAAAAAAGAACTGATTACATAGTGATAAGCTGCTTATATATTTATTTAAAATAGGGCTGTCAATTTAACATGATAAAAATGCATTAATGCAAATTCGTTTTAATGCCATTAATCAATAACCACGTGTACCATGTGGAGAAGGAGGCTACATAACGCTCCAAACTTGCAGGAAAAACTGGTATGGCCATTTTCAAAGCGGTCCCTTGACCTGAAAATGGGTCCTATGGGTACCAACGAGTCTCCCCTTTACAGACATTTCCACTTTATCATAATCACATGCAGTTTTGACACACTGACAGCTGTTGTTGACTATTGGGCTTGAGTTTTCCATGTTATGATTTGAGCATATTTTGTATGCTAAACGCAGAACCTGTGAGGGTTTCTGGACAATATTTGTCATTGCTTTGTGTTGTAAATTGATTTCCAATAACACATATATACTTCTATTTGCATAAAGCAGGCATATTTGCCCACTCCCATATTGATAAGAGTATCAAATACTTGACAAATCTCCCTTTAAGGTGCATTTTGAACAGATAAAAAATGTGTGATTAATTTGCGATTAATCGCGATTCAATATTTTATGTTTATGTCTATGTTCTCTGGTTCTCACCTTCCAACAATGAGACATATGACACTACTTTCTGGACTGTACTGACACCTTGGTATCATGGTTAATGATATAGTCAATTTGGTTATTTAGTTAGTTAATGCTTAATTTAGTTATTTATCTGTCCAAGTGAAAACAAGGTACTTCAGCAAGTATCTTCAGCAAAAGGCCACACCACTGTTCGCCCCCTTGGTTGTCTGCTGCCGCTCTTCTTTTATCTATTTTCTCTTTTTCTCTCCTCTTTGGCCAAACTCTTTAAGTCTCCCGTTGTGTCTCAGTGAGGTACAACAGGGATCTTTGACTCGTGATCTTTGATGCTATCACTGCATGCAGGACAGAGAGGAAACTTTCTGGCCTCCAGACTCCCAGCCAGCCAGAGACTTGTGTAAACAGCAAGAGCTTGAACCAATGAGCACAAAGCTCCTATTCTTCTCTTCTTCTGTGGCGAGTATGGTTGATGTAAGAGGACGACCAGGGTCGAACTGAATCTTTTTGTTCTTAATCCACTGTGATGGTAAATTTATTTAAAACTCATTTTATACGGTAGGAAATCCCGCAGCAGGCGCTCCTTCTGCACCAATGGAGCAGCTGCGCCGGCACCGCTCTGTGACACATAGGTTTTTCCGACAGAAAATATTCAGTTAACGCGACATCTCGCGTATAACAAGTCGTAACACTATATTCTAGGGCTGGGACGATACACCTATCTCCCAATTCCATACTATCATGATACTTAGGTGCCGATTCGATATGTATTGCAATTTTTAAGTATTGCGATTCTACATGAATTATGATTCAGTATTACGATTTTTTGCGATTTTTGTTAACCTTTTTAACACTTGATCATGGGAAAAAGTTAAATCATACACATGGAGATGTCCTTAAGCTAAATATATCAGTCATTGTCAGGTATTATTTATAGAAATGTGTAGTGTTTACCACAGTGTTTACTTTCTTGTTTCGGCTCACTGCGGCTGACTGCTGTTTGTTTTGGTTGAAGGATAATCAATAATCAATTTCAAAATCGTGAAGAAATCGCGATACATAGGTGAATTGATTTTTTTTTCCCATTCCTACTATATTCTAGTGCCACGCATCATTTTTATTAATAGGCAAGGCAAGGCAGCTTTATTTGTATAGCACATTTCAACAACAGGGCAATTCAAAGTGCTTTACAGAAACATTCAAGAACATTGCGACAAAATGCAAAAGAACATTAAGAAATAATTAAAAACATTAAAACATTAAGGATTAGAAAATAAAAACAAGGTAAAAATAAAAGCTAGGATAGAAGCTAAAATTGCATAAAACTCAAAAGAGTAAAAGTTATAGTGCAGTGTCAGAATAAAAGGCACCCGCAAACAGGAAAGTTTTAAGCTTTGTTTTAAAAGAAGTGAGAGTTGGAGCGGTCCTGCAGGTTTCTGGGAGCTTGTTCCAGATATTTGGTGCATAAAAACTGAACGCTGCTTCTGCATGTTTAGTTCTGACTCTGGGGACACTAAGCAGACCTGATCCAGATGACCTGAGAGGTCTGGATGGTTCATAACACAGCAGAAGATCAGAAATGTATTTTGGCCCTAAACCATTTAGTGCTTTGTAAACCAGCAGCAGTACCTTGAAATCAATTCTCTGAGAGACAGGCAGCCAGTGTAGAGACTTCAGAACTGGACTGATGTGATCCACTTTCTTGGTCTTAGTGAGGACTCTAGCAGCAGCGTTCTGAATCAGCTGCAGCTGTCTGATCGATTTTTTAGGAAGACCGGTAAAGACGCCGTTACAGTAGTCAAGTCGGCTGAAGATAAATGCATGGACTAGTTTTTCCAAATCCTGCTGAGACATCAGTCCTCTAATTCTTCTTATATTCTTCAGGTGATAGAAGGCTGTCTTTGTAATTGTCTTAATATGGCTGTTAAAGCTCAGGTCTGAGTCCATGACTACACCAAGGTTTCTGGCATGGTCTGAGCTTTTTAACATCACAGATTGTAGGTGAGCACTAACCTTTAATCTTTCTTTTTTGGCTCCAAAAACTACGACCTCAGTTTTGTCTTTGTTCAGCTGAAGAAAATTCTGGCACATCCAATTATTGACTTGTTCAATGCACTCACTCAGTGCTTGTATTGGACTGTAGTCTCCTGGTGATAGAGTTATGTAAATTTGTGTGTCGTCTGCATAGTTATGGTAATTTATTTTGTTGTTCTCAAAAATCTGACCCAGTGGGAGCATGTAGATGTTAAACAAAAGAGGCCCCAAGATGGAGCCTTGGGGAACTCCGCATGTGATTTTGTTCAGCTCAGATTTGCAATTACCTATAGACACAAAGAAGTCCCTGTCTTTTAGGTAGGATTTAAACCAGCTGAGTGCTATGCCAGAAATACCCACCCAGTTTTCCAGTCGGTCTAGTAATATATTATGGTCAACCGTGTCGAATGCAGCACTGAGATCCAGTAAAACTAAAACCGTAGTTCTACCACTGTCTGTGTTCAATCGGATGTCATTGAAGACCTTAACAAGAGCAGTCTCAGTGCTGTGGTTTCGTCGAAAACCTGACTGGAAGACATCAAAAGAGTTGTTTAGTGCCAGAAAGCTATTTAATTTTTGAAAAACAGTTTTTTCAATTATTTTAGACAAGAATGGAAGATTTGATATCGGTCTGTAATTATTTACTACTGATGAGTCCAGATTGTTCTTTTTGAGGAGTGGTTTGATGACAGCAGTTTTCAGGGCCTGTGGGAAGACTCCTGAAACAAGAGATGCATTAACAATCTGTAAAAGCTCTGAGACCATACAATCTGATACTTTTTTGAAAAGGCCTGTTGGCAGAATGTCAAGGCAGCATGAGGAGGATTTTAGATGTTGTATGATTTCCTCCAGGTATGTCTGATTTATTGGATAAAACTGTGTCATGGTATTTGCGCCAGGTTTAAGTGGACGCAGGGGAAACAAACATCCTGTACCTGCTATGGAGGAAGTGACTGCTTGTCTGATTTTGTGAATTTTTTCTGTAAAAAAGGAAGCAAATTCATTGCAGGCCCTGGAGGATAAAAGTTCAGAGGCTACTGACACAGGAGGGTTTGTTAGCCTGTCGACAGTAGCAAACAGGGCACGTGCATTGTTATTGTTTTTGGTGATGATGTCAGAGAAGAAGGACCGCCTTGCATTTTTCAGTTCTGAATTATAAATGCAAAGTCTCTCTTTATAGATCTCATAATGAACTTGTAGATTTGTTTTCCGCCACTGGCGTTCAGCTTTTCGACACTCTCTTTTTTCATTTCTTACCAACATGGTATTTCTCCATGGAGATTTTTTCTTACCAGAGACAATCTTCACCGTTTTGGGTGCAATGGTATCAATAACATTTGTCATTTTAGAATTGAAATTATCTACAAGCTCATTGACAGAGGTCCAGGGGAGGGTGGGTGTGGAAGAGAAAGCCTGAACAAATTGATCACTGGTATTTTCAGTGATATACCTTTTTGTGATTACCTCTGTCTTATCATTTCTGTGCACAGGAAGAGTACTCTCAAAGAATACACAGGAATGATCAGACAGAGCAACATCCATCACTACAACCTTGGAAATGTTCAGGCCCTTTGATATGATTAAGTCCAAAGTGTGTCCCCTATTGTGTGTGGGCTCTGTCACATGCTGACTCATTCCATAGTTATCAAGAACCTGACACAGTTCTTTGGCCCCTCTGTCCTGTTGGTTGTCAACATGGATGTTAAAATCACCAACAATGACTACACAGTCAAAGTCAACACAAATTACAGACAGCAGTTCAGTAAAATCATCAAAAAAGTTTGTACAGTATTTAGGTGGCCTGTAGATATTGAGAAACAAAGTTCGAGAAGAGGAGTTCAACTGAAGAGCGACATATTCAAAAGAAGCAAAATGTCCATAAGATATCTGTTTGCATTGGAGAGAATCATTAAAAGAAATTAATAGAACTAAACATACTTCATATCCATAATTTTGTAGATGTAGTTCCAGATGTTTCATATTTACAATTCAGTGCTTCCAAACACTGACCTGGTCCTTCAGTCGCTTCACTAACCCTCATCCATGTTCCACCGTGAGTTACTGGCTATAAGAGATGCACTGTCTGTAGTTATCCGAGCCAAAGGGATTTCCTTTGATGTTTCTGCCACAATGTGAGCTTGGTAATGATAAGCTACAGACGGATTTCTGCTTTTAAAGTTTCCCTTTGATTTTAATGCTGTACAGTAGGACAGTAGTGAGTGTGTCTAATTGGCTGTGAGAAATATGAAACGGAAATAGGTGCTCATGCATTGCTTACGGACACACTTTTATCCACTGACAATTGGGTGTTGATACTCATATGTGCACACATGAATGTACTGTGTAATAGTGGAGACACACATGAAGGCCGTCAGTTTCAATAGATGGAGCTGCTTCTTTACGCATTAATTCTGTACCTCCATCACACACGCACACACACACACACACACACACACACACACACACACACACACACACACCGTATTGCAAATTAGTCTTCTCATAAATATTCTCTATGGACAGTATGGGTTTGCTTAGGATAAAGTATAGTGAATTATTCAAGCTGAAAAGTTCTGTGGGATTCAGCAGTGTCTTAAATCTAAATGAAAAGTGAGAAGAGAATATATTAAGTAACCACACACACACACACACACACACACACACACACGAGCCTACTGTATTTGTGTACATGCGCACACTAACTTTGCATTTGTACTCTAACCAATGCATGTAAGGTTGTTCTCTTACATTTACAGTCACAGAGACTTTCTGTATCTGATCCATTCTTCAGTTAATACCACAAGCAGGAACATACAGGCATAAATATGCACAGACTCATTCACACTGTTTTTTTTTTTGTCACACTTTATCACCCTCATTTTGTCATTTCACACTTATATTCACAGTTGATGTTGTGGGCTATAATTCCTTATGTGCACCGTTGCGCAGATTTGTCATGATGTTGTCTTATAGGTCTGCAGAACGAGAATAAACAAAGATTTTCAGCGTTCATTAGGATTCCTCTGGTATGCTCTTTGCAGTCAGTGAAAAACCCTGCAGTGAAGGTCATGTTATAGCTTAAGTTGTTTAAAACTGACTTATAACGGCCATTCAGTCCCATGCTTTTCCATTACATTTAGCTAACACTCAGACCACAAAGTAACCACTCATCCTCCACTCTTTACTTTGTTTAGCTCATATCTTTTCTCACTTTCTTCTTTTATTCTCACTGCTCTTCCTTTGGTGTTTCTGTCAATTTATCTTTTATCTGCCACCTATTTTTTTTTAATCTTGTTTGTTCCTTACCATGTATTTCTTTCCCTCACATTCTCTCCCCTATCATCTTTCTTGCTCACTCTCTGTACAGTATGCCTGATTCTCAGCCCACTGCCAGGTCTTACAGTATGTCTGCAGCGCTTCAATGTTGGACATCCTGACTGATGTTTTTAGCACAGAAGAGTCACTTCTAGAGTTCAGCCGCCTGAACCCAGAAGTGACTCTTTTATGAGCTTCTTTAGTGTTGCAGAGTTAATTTGCACTCCAATCGAGTTGACAGTCGTAATGAATTACTGGCGTAATAACTTTTAATGTTCACCTTTGTTTAGACCTGCTTTTAATTGCCGGGTTAAGACTGCAGTTTAAAATCCATCTGTGGCTTGTATTTCAATGTCGCTGTCTCTACAATGCCATTGATGAGTACAATATTATGTTCAGGTCAGGGCTCGAAATGAACTTTTATCCTCAGTGTCCCGCAACTGTCCCGAATTCTACTTTCAACTGTCCCAGACTTGAAAACCAATGTCCCAAATTGTAGTTATTTTTTTCCATTCTACATAATAAATATAGTTTTATTATAAACTATTTGTTAGGGCTGTCAATCAATTAAAATATTTAATCGCGATTAATAATAATAATAATAATAATAATAATAATAATAATACATTTATTTATATAGCACTTCTCAAAACAGATGTTACAAAGTGCTTCACAAGACAATAAAAGCAGATAAATAAAGTAAAAGATATGGTAACTGTTAAAACAGAACATTAGACAATAAAAGCAGATAGAGTAAAACAAATATGGTAACCGCTAAAACAGAACATCACAGAACATATCAATAATAATAGAAGTGGTAAAATGGTAGAACAAGTTGATAAAACAAATATACAGTATATATAAATAAATGTGTATAAATGTACACACATGATTAATCACAAATGAATTGCATATTTATTATCTCTTGCTATCTGTTGCCCCAAACTGCATGTGATTATCATAAAGTGGATATGTCTGTAAAGGGGAGACTCGAGGGTACCCATACGACCCATTTTCATTCACATATCTTGAGGTCAGAGGTCAAGGGACCCCTTTGAAAATGGCCATGCCAGTTTTTCCTCGATAAGCTAGTATGACATGGTTGGTACCAACGGATTACCAACGGCCAAAACAAGGGGAAGACCAAGATTGTAATAAGTATTTTTTTTTTTAATTCGTCAGTCCTATAAATGAAATATGGTCAAAATGAAGTCAAATACTGGTTCCTGCCATCATCATCTACATCGTTTCTCAAAGTTCACTGAGTTCTACCTCCAGCTGCCAGACTCAATTGATTTTCAGTGACTCTTTTCCAGACTAATATCTGGTGAAAATTGAACTTGCAGGATTCACTTAGTCTTCTGTGAGGATGATATTTTACAGGCTGTCCTTGCAGCAGGTATCCTGGACACTTTGGTTAAGGCGTCAGTGGTACATTGTCACAGCAGGGCAGCTTCTGGATTTAAAAGGGAGACTTTTTCAGGGCAGGATTGACCGTGGTGAGACTCTGCGGTGTGGCCTGGTGCGTGTGGTTTCTTCTCCACAGCTCCCAGCAGGCCTCGGGTGACACTGACAGGAAATGTTTTTTTGAGTAATGGGTCTCGTGCCAGTACAAGTGCAAGTGTGTCTCAAGCAATTGAAGCGAGGCTGTCGAAGTGTAAGCACCTGCTATCACATCTCTCATACAGGGGCAGGGTGCTGATAATAAACAACTTGGCAGCTGTCTGCTTGTGACATCATGCTTAATGCCCCTTGCAGCGTTCCTGGCAGGGATTCAGAAGAAGTTGGTGGACGTCTGTCCCGGCCAGGAGGGTGGTCACAGCTTGATTGACTTGGAGAGTCAGGTGGCAGCTTTCCAGTTTCGGGCAGCGCAGACCAAGCAGCAGAAATCTGCTGGAGGGACAGTAGAGGATGCCACAGAAGCCAGTTTTTTTATCACCAGACTCCCTCGACACTGCTCACATCTGGCCTGGCATGTGGCTGGATAAAGAGGAATGGGATGTAGGCCTCTGTAACCCTGGATTTCCTCAGTGCGATGTGCCAGCTTGGCCGATAGACCGGACTGACCCCTCTGCGAGTGCTGAATAGGTTTATCCAGGAGGTTCTTCGGGCCTCTGGTAGATACAGTCCGAGGCAATGTAGTGATTACACGGGGAGTTGCAGGTCGCTGTCAGTTATTCAAATTTGAGCAGACACAGCCTTGCATGTAGAAAAAAAACTTTGAATTCTTGAACACTGTTTATTCATTTGAGAGATATGTGTAACGATGTTTTAGCCATGCTTGCGGCATGGCTCCGCAGATGCCAATGCCCGTCAGTTAGTCGGCCCACCAGTTTGGTCTAGACTGAAACAACTCAACAACTATTGGATGGAGGTTTTGTACGACTCTTATTGGTGCCTAAAGGATGAATTTTAATGACTTTGATGATCCCCTGACTCTTCCTCTTGCGCCAGTGGCAGATTGACATTTTCAGTTGAGAGTGAAATATCTCAACAAATGTTGGTTAGAATATAATGAGATTTGGTGCAAACATTAATGTTCTCCTCAAGGTGAATTGTAATAACTTAAGACACCCCTTAACTTTTACTCTAGCAGCTCAACATTTTTATTTGTCCAATACTCTGGATAATGAACCAAAATCCTGCAAACCTAATAAGATTCCCATCATCCTCAACTGTTCTTCAGGTTAATTGCTTATTAATGTTAGCATTCTAACACATTAAATTAACCATGGTGGTAACCATTATACCTGCTAAAAGTCACCTTGTTAAACGTGCTAAATAAGGGTTTGGGAGCATTTCTATTGCTTTTCAACGGCTCTCAACATGGCAACGGCGCATCTCAACGGGACCGCGGCTCGCAGCGAACGGTGCTAACAGCGCTAAACATACTAAACAGTGCAAACAACGGCGAAAGTGCTGCCAGCGATAACAGTGTTTACTCGTGGGTGCTACGCTTCCATGACGATGCCGTTATCAGCTCAACCGCCGTATGAGATTAGTGCAGAGCGGCAGCCGTGAGCTAGCCAATAGGGCACGCTCACATGCACGAACACGCACTGAAAGAAAGTGCAGCCGGCCCGGCTATGTCAACAAAGCACGGAGAAGCTCGGATAACAACACACACAGAGGGAGAGCGACTTCCTTCTCTGCTCAGGTAGACATTTACTCCTCTTCATCTTCACAAATAGTTGTTTGCTGCTACATTAATGCTCTGGATATCAAATTTAGCACCTTTAACATTGTCATTGTGAGCATGTTGCCATGCTGACATTAGCGTTTCTGCCAAAGCACTGCTGTGCTGAAGTGCAGCCTCAGAGGTGCTGGCATGGCTGTAGGCTCTTAGTCTTGTTGTAATGCAAACTGCTAAGGGGAATTATTCTACGTTATGCTCCACAGAGCAGGGATGGCTGTGCATAAGCATAAAAGAATTACAGACTGTGCTCACCAGGCATTTAGAGTCAAATGAACATTAATCAACTGCATCAATCTGGTGCACTCGGGTACCAGGAAGTATAGCTTGGGGATTTTTATTGACTTAAGTAGAAACTACATTGAAACTAAATACAAACTAGAGACCATCCCTCTCCCCCTTTCATATGATTACTGAATGCTAGGGCTAAATTTCTGGTTGGCCTAAAAATAAGAGTTCAGCTTAGCCTGAGTAGAAAGACTGGAAAAATCACAGCACTATTTCTTGGAACTATTTTCTTCAATTTTTCATATTTACCATACAGATATGATCTTCTCATCTAACTCTTGGCAAGAAAACAAATAAACATTTTTCAAAAAATGTCGAACTATTCTTTTTAAATAAAGTTGATTTACTATACTTGCCTGAACTTCACCGTTAATCACTAGACTGTACAATCAATATGACAAACATGGGGAAATCAAATTGTCTAGTGTCGCACATAATCCAGTCGGAGGTGGGGAAACATAACACAATGTGTCTCAGAGTTCAAGCTCATTTCACACAACCCTAATGAGACACTGTTGGTGGTGGAGTCCATTAATTTTTCTCAGAAATTATATTGACACATTTATGGATGTTTGCAGACTGTGACACAATATTTACAGTGAGGGAGGAGGATCCAGTGCTTTGAATTTCAATATCACTTCCATCTGTCTGGGCTGCCCAACCAGGTTTGAGTGTGGCTGGATGCTGGTGATTTTCGCCCCATCTCTTCTGACAGCTTTGAAAGATGTTCAAAAGTAGGGTGGAGAGAAAAGCGTGCACATTTGTCTGTGATTTGTGATGGATCACCTGTCTCTTCTTGAGAACAGTAACAATTTTCTGGTAGCAAAATGTTTTATGGTGCCAGAAGGGAAACACCTGTCTTGACATCACTGATTGAGATGGGTTCAGAATTGGGTGCTGAACACACCTCAATCATGGCTGCAACATGGCTGGTTTAAATATAAGTTACAGTGAGAGATAAAAGAAACCCAATGATGAATAAGATGAATATGTTGAGTCGATACATTTCTAAAAATACAATCGTAAATAAGTATATTAATACATTATCGACATGTTAGTAAAATAAAATGAAATTGATACGAGCATTGTGGAATATTTAGAAGCTAAAGAGACAGATATTTTTCTGAGGAGTTGGTGGAGACCAAAACAGAGCTAAAAGCAACATATTTGACTCATGAACACAACTGCAAATGAATGCTAATGTTGCTCTATGTCTGCAGGATGTGTAAGTAGTAGGGCTGTCAAAGTTAACGCAATAATATTGTGTTAACGCAAAGTCGTTTTAATTTCACAAATTTCTTTAACGCATTAACACAACTTGAGATTTTTAATTAACCTCTTAAAAATCCGACGGGCCTCCGTTGGGCCCAGCCGCTATTTTATATTTTTAAGGTTGTAACGGGCTCAGTTTTAAAGCTAGAGTGGAGATCATCATATGAAATTACAAAAACCTAAGGAATCCATTGGTACCAACCATAGCATACTTACCTCAAGATATGTGAATGAAAATAGGTTCTATGGGTACCCACGAGTCTCCCCTTTACAGACATGCCCACGTTATGATAATCACATGCAGTTTTGGTCAAGTCATAGTCAAGTCAACACACTGATAGCTGTTGTTACCTGTTGGGCTTGAGTTTGCCATGTTATGATTTGACATTTGTCATTGTTTTGTGTTGTTTTCTAGTAATAAATATATACATACATTAGCATAAAGCAAATATATTTCCCCACTCCCATGTTGATAAGAATATTAAATACTTGACAAATCTCCCTTTAAGGTACATTTCGAACAGATACAAAAATGTGTAATTAATTGCAATTAATCCTGGACAATCATGCGATTTATCGCGATTCAATATTTTAATCGATTGACAGCCCTAGTAAGTAGGCAAATGTGTGTTTGCTTCATCAAGCTTGTCTTATATAAGGTGATGCTATATGTCATATTTTCCCCTTGTTCTGCTGCCTCAAGTGGCAAAAGAAAGTGAAAGAAAAGTTTCCAGATGCAGCAGGTCTAGGTTATGGGATTTGATGTCAACTGTAGTCCTTGGGGATACTCGGTGATTCAAGAGAATATTGTCATGTCTGGGTTCAAAGAGATTCAATTTTCTTTTTTTTTTATGTTATTTTCTGAAAACAGTGTGTCATCATCATGACATCAGGACTTTTGACATCTCCCAGGCTTCCTCTTGTTGAGGACAAAACCTCAACCTTCATTATCATTCTGGTCACACACGTGGGAACACGGATGTACTTTATTCTTTAAAAAAAAAACACTTTCGCTTTCCCCCCATACAGGCACACAGATACACACTCGTACAAAACACACAGTTCAACAGGAAATGGAAGCAATGATGAAACCTAGGTGTAATATTCAGGGCTCAAAAGGACTGACAAATGTCAATCACACACTCAAAATAGAGTATCATAAGAAAATATTCTGTGTGTGTACAGTAGGTGTTCTTTAAAACAAACATAAATGAGGTAAAGATATGTGTAATTAGTTACAATAGCATTGGACTCAGTGTCTTTTGAGCCCCTCTGGGGTTAGAAGACAGCGATCTCCAAATCGATACACATAGTAAACAAATCCCTTTGTGATTGATAGTCTCTAGCTGTAGCTGAAGAGTGGAGTCCAATTTAGGGGGCCGAAGGACCGCATCAAAGCTTTTTGCTGATGAGGTACTTTTACTTGCTTCACTGGACCGTGACCTGAAGTGCACAGTTGGGGGGGGGTTTGCAGCTGAGTGTGAAGCTTCTGGGATGAGGGTCAGCACCTCCAAGTCTAAGACTATGGTACTCTATTCCAAAACAAAATGAAAGTAAAGGCAGTGATGCAGGCTTTGCACCAGACTGTCATGGTGTAGAAAGAGTAGATCCTGAAGATGAACCTCTTGATACATTAGTCAAACACTCATCTATGGTCACGAGCACTGCGGAGTGAGCAAAAAAGAGTTTTCTTTGCTGGGCATCACCGTCTTGACAACTTTGCTTAGCCCGCTGCCACCTCCTCTATCACATCATAACTTCTTTCCAAATCTTGAATCCAGAAGAGCACAAGTTACATAAAGAAGAACACATACTTTTTAGACATTTGTTTGCTACGGGTCAAAAGGTTAATCACTTTTGTTACCGAAATGACAAGCAGACCAAATGAGAATCAATTCTTAAAGAACACTGTCATGTCTGCCTTTTAGAAACAAGAAATGTTTTTTAAGTTCATTTTTTAAACAATGTGACACATATGGATTTAACAGATGATCAAGAAGAAAAAACGACCGCAAACCATGCATGAAATTGAGTTTGGTCTGTCTATTCATTTATACTATTAAAAGTAGCCATGAGTACAAAGAAGTTTTCGTAAACATTGTTTTAGTTCATTTGTTGTAAGTCTCAGTCTTGCTAATGTTGGTTTAATTCTTTAAACATTGTCAAATGTTTTGTACAAACAACATTCAAAGTGATTCCTCACACCAGACCCAAGGTTTGACAAAGAGGGAAGGACACACGTGAGCAAACTTGGGCTGCAACTAACAAATAGTTTTATTATCTATCTGCCGAATCTTTTACCAATTCATCGATTCACCCATCGTCTATTAAATATTAGAAAATTAGTGAAACATATTCCAATTAGGGCTGTCAATCGATTAAGATATTTAATTGCGATTAATTGCATAGTTTTATGAAAATGGCCATGCCAGTTTTTCCCTACTAAAATTAGGCACAAGTTTGGAGCGTTATATAACCTCCATCGTGACAATCTAGTATGACATGGTTGGTACCAATGGATTCTTTATGTTTTTTAGTTTCATATGATGCCAGTATCTTCACTGTAGCTTTAAAACTGAGCGCACTTCAACCTCTGAAAGATCAGTTGCGTTAATTCGTTAAAGAAATTAGTGGCGTTAAAACAAAATCCCCAAATATTATTTATATATTTTATATATTATTTGCTATAATATAAGACCAAAAAACAGAAAATGTTCACCTTTTGAGAAGATGGAACGTTTTTATTCTTGCTTGAAATATGACTAAAACATTTAATCCATTTGAATAGTTGCCAAATCAATTAATCAACGTACCATAATGGCTCCAAAGCAAACCAATGTTAATAAGACCACAAACAAATGAAGATGATATTTCCTACAAAAAAAACCCTGATGTTTCTTGTCACAGAAGTGATGGTGCTGATTGATAAGACTTGCTGAAAGCTTAAGCACCGTTTTTGAAGGAAGGACAGACATATTGATTGATGTCGAAATGGAACATGGAGTACCTGTTACTGAGGAAATTAAGACGGACAGACAATAAAAGAGATAAAGGAATGGTAAAATAGTTTAAGATATATCTGTGCATTCATACATTTATTTCATTCGGTCACTCAGACACATATTACACTTATTTTTCAGAATATTTGCAGACCATGAAAGTGAAAACTGAAGATGAATCTTACAACCTTTGCATACAAAATAATTTTTTTATACCGCCGCAAAAACTTAGTCGTGGGTATATAGCGCTCCGCGTGTCCGTCCTTCTCTCCGTCCTTCCGTCCGTCCTTCTCTCCGTCCTTCTCTCCTTCCTTCCGTCCGTCCGTCCTTCCGTCCGTCCGTCCTTCCGTCTGTCTTTCCTTCCGTCCGTTCGCGTGTCACACTTTTGTTTCCGTAGCAAAACTCGGAAGCTATTTAACTTAGGAACTTCAAATTTGGTATGATGGTTGACAGTGTGGTCTAGTTGTGTCTTTTGGGGGTTAGAAGTCCAGGGTGCCCAAAATTATTGAAATTTTGGCTAAACACTGTGATTTGTTTTACTTTAATTTCGTTTCCGGAGTAGAACTCACTCCATTACTTCCAAAAGGGCTACACCTTTGGACCTACTTTAGTAGGAGTCAAGCAGTGTGCTGGGGTATGTGAGCCATGCACACTTTTGCCTTGTCATAAAAGAAAGTAATACGATTAGTCAAGGATGAGGTCATCTGCTCGAGTCCTGCGCTGTTTTATTCACACAGACAGGTGGAAAACGTTCTTTTTAAAACCAGCTCTGGTAATGAAAGTTGATATTCAAACAATAGCTGAAAGGTTTCAATCCAACACTGTTACACCTGTGAATATAATATCACCTGACATACAGTATGTGACTCACTATTTCCAAAAATACATCCAGAAACTTGTGAAATGTAAATGTGTAAATCCGAAAAAAACAAACATACAAAGGTTTTGTCAGATTTCTCAGTAAATGATTCAGGAAGGAGCTTGTACGCTTTTCACCCCTTCAATCATTTTCATGAACACGCAGTCTGGGTTTCATATTGTCTTCTTCGTCATCATTTTCCACTAATTTACAATCTCATCTCCTCAACACATTCTCTCTGGTTGCATTTCACGTTATCTCCACCTCTCTCTTTCTTTCTGTCACTCTATCCCTCCATCTCTGCGTCCCTCTGTCCTGTATCTTATTGATTTGATCCTGTAGTCTCCCTCCTAATACGCAGCCTGTTTGGGCGGCAGCACAAGCTTATGATGCAGTGAAATGTCAGGTACCTTTGGGAAGACAAGATTAGAGAGCTCAGAGCGATCCGTCTGTCTTCGTATAATCATTTCCTTCTCAATCCGCTCTTCCGGGTTTCTCCTCCACTTCTTCCCCTCACTCTCCATCTGTCTCTCTGCCCGTCTCACTCTCCTCGCCGTCTCCTCTCCTCTCTTGTTATTACTCTTTCCCTCCGCTCTCTGTCTTCCTAATCCTCTCAAGTGCTGGTTTTTCCTAAACCATATTAACTCAGGGATCATCTTTGTCTCCTCGAATTAAAATGGAACCGAGAAGATCGGAGTAGCTGCTGTCAGGTTAAATCCTTGTATCTGCAGAGGAATTAAGATCAACAGCTTATTTTATTTATTTTTTTTTGCTCACTTGACCCATATACCTATAGGTCATGAACTTTACTAATAGTACTATAACTTGGCGAGGTTTGGTTTCTATCAAAAACGTGACAGTTTCAAACAACACTTACAAGGTTCGGCAGCGAAGCACCGAGGCACCGTGACGTAAAATTCGGACGGAGCTTGATCCTCTTTATTCTCCTCTTGTCTAATTAAACAGTGAATGGATGTGGGAGCTTCTTTGTGGAGGATATAAGAGATCTACAGGCTGGCCTGAGGGACATTAGCTCGGCTTTTATTGAGAATGAACTGACTGTTGCATTAGCAGAAAGATGATAGATTCCTTTTTTGTTTAATACATTATTTGAATGTCATAATAAAATACATTTAAATACATTATAAGTGAAATAATGACTCAAGTTACCCTTGAAGAAGACCAAGATGTTACTATTCATTTTAGGTACATGTTTCACAAATCATGTACTGTATTAATATTCCTTATATTTCAGGCTACATCCACACTAATACGTTTTGGTCTCCGTCCAGACGTGCGTTTTAGGGCTGTTTCAGAATTAATCTCCGTCCGTACTACAACACCTGAAAACCCATATCCCATGACCCTTCACATACACTGGGCATGCGCTTACCAGTGAAAACAGGAAGCAGTGCTGGACATAGGAATTGATGCAAAGCACTTCAATAATAGCTTGCCTCCTGTGCATGTAGGCAGTAATAACATTATAAAATGCAGAATTTAAATGCACAACCGTTGATATCAAAGACAAACAAGGTCAGTAACGCTTGTAACTTGTTATTCATGTTGAAATGAACCGCTGTGGTCGAGGCTGATGTTTGTTTTCATCTGGAAAAGGTTCACGTGATGGGGCGTGACGAATCAGGGAAGGACATGCATAACTGATAAGACACAATCAAGAAGCGAACGTGGTAGTCTGCGTTTCAAAGCTCTCTGTTTCTGTCCATCCAGACTAAAACGCACGTTTTAAAACTAAAACGGGGTCTCGGCAGCGTTTTCAAACGTCTCCGTTTTAGGGGCCTCGAAAACGCCAGAGTAGCGTTGAAGCCAGGCATAAACGTAGAATTAGTTATGCTTTGTTTTAAAACAAAGAAGCATTTTTGTGGCTGTAGCCTAAATCCTTTTTAACCCTTTCACACTCAGGCTCGAAACTTAAACTCTCTCTTTATTGTTCTTAGCCTTTTATTAGCTTGAGTTTAAATATGAATTTTAGCCAATTTTTCTTTTTCCATTATGATCAGGGCACATTTGATGTGAATGATTGCACTCAATCTTATTAGAAATCTGAAGGTGTCAAAGATACCTACCACAATCTAATGCAATCCAGTACAACAGCTTTTCCAAGGCTTTTGCCAATCAGATCCTTGATTGAGATAGATCCTCCAGTAAATAAGTATTATTGATGTTTTTGTCACCATTGGCATCAAATATACTTCATTACTTATTTGTAATAAGAAAATAAATTGTCGGCTGTGAAGAAGCCAAGGCAGCAGCCCTATCAACATTAATAAAAGTTTTAAAATATGTGTCAGTCACTTTCTATGGCTGTCTCTGTCACATTCTTCGAGAATGAGAAATTTACTCTGCTCTTTTGCTCGACACCTTCAATAGGAGAAATAAAAAACAAAACAAAAAAACAGTTTGCTGCTGAAAAACAGTTGTCAAAACAAAGTCCTGAGAGGCAAAAACAGAAATGATTTAATTCAAACCTAAATACAAAGCCACCGATCAAAAGAATTAAGACAAAAATAAATAAATAAATGTGTCACAAGAAAGGAGGAAAAGTTCACCAGGTTCACAGGTTTGTTTACAAATGAGGGAAAAGGCAGATAAAAGAAAGTTTGTTTCACATCAGCACTGGTGTGTTCAAAAGGACGAAGAATCATGAAAAGAATAAAGAGGAAAATAGAACAGAGATCCACAAGGGAGCAAGCTTTTCCAGGTGAATTACATGATGCTCTCCTCAGTTCTAAGCTGTTTTCCCCTGTAGGACGATTGTAAGGTCGGTGTCACCGTAAAAAAGAAAAACACACCACATGTGCTGCATGAATATTGGGTAATATTCTGTACGATAACAGTTAGCTTCTTTGTAGCTATTTAAAGATTATTGTTTTTAAAGTAAAGCTGTCAATTGATTAAAATATTGAATCGTGATTAATCACATGATTGTCCATGATTAATTGCGATTAATGTACCTTAAAGGGAGATTTGTCAAGTATTTAATACTCTTATCAACATAGGAGAGGGCAAATATGCGTACTGTATGCAAATGTATGCATATATCTATTATTGGAAATCAATTAACAACACAATACAATGACAAGTATTGTCCAGAAACCCTCACAGGTACTGCATTTAGCATAAATAATATGCTCAAATCATAACATGGCAAACTCAACAACAGCTGTCAGTGTGTCAGTGTGCTGACTTGACTATGACTTGCCCCAAACTGCATGTGATTATCATAAAGTGGGCATTTCTGTAAAGGGGAGACTCGTGGGTACCCAGAGAACCCATTTTCATTCACATATCTTGAGGTCAGAGTTCAAGGGACCCCTTTGAAAATGGCCATGACTGTTTCCCCTCGCCAAAATTTAGCACAAGTTTGGAGCGTTATTTAACCTCCTTCACGAAAAGCTAGTATGACATGGTTGGTACCAATGGATTCCTTGGGTTTTTCTAGTTTCATATGATGCCAGTATCTTCAGCTAGCTTTAAAACTGAGCCAGCTACTTCCTCCGGAAGATTGATTGTGTTAATGCATTAAAGAAATTAGTGGCGTTAAAATGAATTTGCGAAAACTCTTCATTAAAATAATTTTGATATTCATTTTCCTAAAAAATATAAACCTCATTTCCCATAAAACCCGCTTCTTCCTTTTAAGTCTAAGCTGTTCTCCCTTTGCTTTGCTGAGGATAAATACACTCGTTGGAAGCAAATTATTTTTACTTTGGCCTCTCACTCGTTCCACCATCTGTCATTGAGAGAAACTGTGAAAGCTTTAGCTCCATTTGCACTCCAAGAACAGCACCCTCTTACTATTTGGTGTTACACATCAATCTCCTTTAGTGTTACTGTGGTCACAAAATGGCTAAAAATCAATAAGACAGAAGTCCAAAAGAGCCTATTGGCAATCAGCCATGGTGATGAATAGACAACTAGCCACTCAGTCTGAATGCTTTATTCACACCGAGATGTTATTACCTTGAAAAAAAGAAATGAACACACATGAGGCTATCTTGAAAGTCTCGATTTGTTCTGTGCTTGACGCATATGTGGCCTTCTACCATGGGCAGTGGTAGTGTACACTTTGTATGTGTGCTGTGCACATTTGTATGAAAACAACTTTTGTCTCTGATCTAAACACAACCAATCATTAGGTATTGACTGCACCTAACATGGATCCACACCAACAGCTGTTTTGAAATTTTAAAGCTTTAAATTGTTCAACATTTTGGGAAATACACTTATTTGTTTTCTTGCTGAGAATTAGATGCATTTTTAAACATACTCCCATGCCTTCACAGTAAATATGAAGCTACAGCCACCAGCTGCTTAGCTCAGCTCCGATCGAGGCAGTGGTAGACCAGCAACTCCTGTGTTCAGCGAGGTAAAATTACTGTTTTTGTCAAAGGAGTCTGGTGGCTTTGAAGAGAGTATAGATAACAGCTTCAGTTCCCCTTCGGAAAGGGCTTGTCTGAAGGCAAGGTAAAGTTGTGACAATATTCTAAATACAGCGTACACTTAAACTGATATTGATTTTTGTTAGGTGGGCCTTTTAGGTGGCTAAAATCCGCTCTGCTGCTGCCCCCGTCCACAGCATGGAAAGAAAACTGGATACGGCGTTGGAGGCGGAGTTGCTCAGTGGCGCATAAAGTAAACAAAGTTTGACTTCCTTGGTATAAAATTACCCGGATCTTCTGCATCCAGTGGGCCCATAGAGCAAGCGCACTATCGTTTCCTTTAACACCGCCTCCCAGCCGCTCCGTCTTGGCTCGCTCACGGACGGTTGTTCATTATAAGTCTGGATTCGGCTATTAGTGCATTATGCAACTTTTAGGACCTAGTGATTTAAATCAGAGCTATATATTTAAGTGTTCGTCCTGGGAAGTTGATCGACTATGGATAAGTACCACATACAACCCCACTTCAAAAAATTCGAAACTATCCCTTTAAGTAACTTTCAGGCTACATGTTGATTTTCATAAAAGGAATAGAAGGCTGCCTGTAATGTGGGGACGATATAGATTTGTATTCAGGTGAAGCAGTCCTTTACTAGGAAATGCACAGTGTCAAATGTATAAGTATAGAGGCTTTTTAAAGCTGCCAAGAATCCAGGAGATGGTCTCAGTACTCTTTACTGTTTACAGTAATTACACTAATGGCTCACAATCAATGTGCAATGATTTAATACTGTCAAAATGACGTACACGGCATGTTTAATATCACTCTTGTTAAACATCTGCAACCGCACCTGGATTTAAACCCGGCTGCAGCAACATATTGAATCCACACCTCTCTGAAGCTGACCACGACCTTCCACCCGTCCTGGGGGAAACAAGAAAATTCCCTACAGCGATGGAGAAAATATCACATTGCATATGCAGTACACACACTCACACACACACTAACACACACTCACACACACACACATAAAACCCCAGATGCTGCAGCACTCAGAAATGTAAAAGTAAAGTAGCAGGACCAGACATAAAATACAGCTCTAATGGATAAATTATACGTAGACAGCTGGAGTGACTGACAACCACTGTAATTCATTTTTTTCGTGTTCATCATGCACAACAAATTGCTCCATTGTGGGTATTAAAGTTTTCTTATGTAATCTGCTGGCAAACTCTTAACAAAATGCTGCTCCAACTGTGTTTTTGACCAACCAGACAAACGATATTTGTGTTTCCATGTTTTGCATATTTTGTAAATAACTAATAGCAGCATGTGCACTTTGGCTCTCAGTGGTGGTTCATATGTGTGTATGTGTGTGTGTGTGTGTGTGTGTGTGTGTGTGGTACCCCCGCAGTTTTGTTTCATGGGTATTTGTGCTTGTTGAGAGGGATGTGCTTTTGTGATAGCATGTGTGTTCGCAGCATGACGCCGTACAGCAGGCAAACACATGCAGCCAGAGGAGACACATTAGGATTAACAACCCGCACACATAAACACACAGTCTCATAAAGAAACATACACAGAAATACAAATACCAAACGCTCCGATACAAATAGCAAACAACAAATACATATAGCAACCAATAGTCGCCCCGCTTCTCTGTCGTCTCTGGTTCGCTGCCAAAAAGCTGTTCTTGCTCCAGGAGGCGGTGTAATGACTAACCCAAATGAATCACCTCCAGTAAAACAAACACTTAACTGTAAAAGTAGTTCTGTTTTATTTTCCCTCTTTAAGCAAGATTGTTAGATAGCAGGTGGAAAGCCTCAGCATCTGTTTGGAAGCTATTAGATTAGCGTTCAGACAGCTGGTTATCCCACTGACAGACTCACATGTTCACTTTTACTATCAAATATAACAAGCCTTGATAGAAACGCAACGTTTACATTTCTGATCAGTCTGATCAATATATCATTTACATATTATTAAAAGTCTTTGGATGGTAACTTCCACAATCCAGTGGTTCCCAATATTTTTCCTTCAGGGACCCCCTTTTCTATCTTTGAGTAAACTGATGACCCTTGACATATTTTATGGATATTTCATATTATATTCAATGTATAACAATAACAGTACAGAACAGCTGATAAACTGTACAATTGACCCAAATAGTGGACACAATAACTGTAGGAAGTTTGTGTAAAATAAGCATTTTTGATGAATTTTGAGCAGAGATGAGTTTTCGTGTTATTTTTAGGAACTTTTAATACAAATCTCTGTTTTATGTTTCTTTTTTAAACAATCATGCACACTAATTAAGCTTCTTTTGGGACAAATTCAGTGTTTTCTTCTCCCTGACACTTGACCATTGTTCTATTAGCTCTTCGATTGTTTTAACTGTGTACTTTTCTAATTTTTAAGATTATTTATTATAAATTCTGACATATAGGTCAACTGTATATTTAAAAAAAAAAAGTTGTCTTACACCCCTTAAAATCAAGAAGGTCTCACAACCCCCCGTGACGCATTGGCGACCCCCTAGTGGGGGTGTGCAGCGCATGTGTGAGTTCGGGCTAGCCCGATAAATGGACCAGGCCGATATATCTGCAGATATTAGCTGCTTGCAGGTATACTGTTGTAAGTAACAAGTAATTGCAGAAATGCCAAACTACTGTAGATTTGAGGTCATTTAGAATCAGTATCCCCATTACATTGTTTTTTTACACTATGAAATATTGCACTTAGTATATATCTTTGTCACTACTATTATAGGCTGGTATCAATAATCCAGTATTGGTCGGGCTATAGTTTGGGTGTATCTGTGTGTCTGAGTGCGTCAATATGTGACATGGCCTAGAAGTCGGACAAAAAAGTTGAGCTAAAATCTAAGTTACTTGTCACTTTTGTGCATTTGCACATGAAAAAGGGATATACTGTTAAGGAGTGTGTTTGTGTTTATGTGTCTGTGTCTGCAGATGATGTTTAATTCATTTCACAGGGCAGCCAAGGACAACAGGGAGATTTGGGGTTTTGGAAGTGTGTGTATGTTTGCGAGGCTGGGGTTATCCCGTTTGTGTGTGTGTGTTTATTTTTGTGGTTTCTCAATGCCATCTGTTAAATAATGAGTCATCTGTGAGGTCCGCGGCACCGGTGCATGTGTTTCTCTGTGGGACTGTTGTAATGGCTGTCAGAGAGAATTAACATTCACCTCATCAACAACACAGAAACACTCGTAATCCACACAAACACCAAAGAAATGAAAAAGTAATATCGATCTTTATCTTGCTATAGTTACTCAAACTTAGACCTACAATCCAAAAATGGATGCAGTGCTCATTATTTTCACATATGTCTTTATACTTTACCTCCACGAGAAAGGTCTAATGTCTCTTTTAATTAATGCTATAAACATATCAACAGTTTATTGGAGGATTAGTTTTGGTCTGTCATGAACTAATGGTGCATTCTCATTAAAAATCTCTAGAACGATTGCTGTTCTTTCCTTTAGGGGACACAAGTAATGGTAAGGTAATCACGAAGTAATGTATTCTAAATTACGACTCCGTGCACCACTTACTGGAAGGGACACAATAATGGCAACTAATATGTACATAACCGAGAAGTAATGATCAGCGGTGTGGCATTTAGCCATTTTGTTATTTTGCTAAGTAGGTTACAGACATTTGCTTGCTGTGGAGCGTCAAGAGTTTATAAGAGGGGGCAGCTATGTGACACAAAGCAATCTGTTAAGGCTGATGCTGCAGGATATGTGGATATGTGGATCTTGTTAGCTTTTTGTCTGTCATATAAATATATAAATATTGAGAAATGTATTTAGTATTGTGAAGGAGGAATTGAGGAGACACTTTAACACTCATAAATGACGCACAAAATGAGTGAGTGAGTGGAAATATATTGACCCAGGAACTGACTACATGGTCCTTGGTGTGCAGGAGGGCGTCTAAACCTGCCAAAGCAGTTTCAGCCCTTTTCAATGATGTCCTCGGCCCCCTGGTAGACCAGAGTCAGTAGACCTTGACCCCGGTACACCTGCATGCATATGTAGTCGTTTGACACACTAAAGATAGATGTTGAGAGGAATACCACCTTAAATCTTACACTTTACTTAAATGTGGGATGATGAAAAGTCCAGGTAGGTTTTGGTTTTCTCATTTGGGTTCTGAAGGGTCTAAATAACTGGGGAAAGAAAGTATTTTTTACACACTATCATCATCATCATCAACAATGAGAAACATGTTAAAGGTGCAGTGTGTAGGATATGGCGGCATCTAGTGGGGTGTGGTTGCAGGTTGCAACCAACTGAGTACTCCTCCGCTCACTCCTCGCTTTCAAGACTGCAGTAACGTGAGCCGTCGATTTGCAAAACCGTGGTAACGCCGTTCGCCTCGCTCAGAGGCCATCCTTACCATTATAACACTACTTTAGGAGCAACGGAAGTCAGACGGTGGCTCACAAGCTCGTTGGAGACCTGCGGTGGCCTTCAGGTAACGTAAAAACGTGAAAGGCTCTCTCTAAAGCCAGTGTTTGGTTTTTCAGTTCTGGGCTACTGTAGAAACATGGCGGACTCTGAGTCCCGCTCCCTCTGTAGATATGAAGGGCTCATTCTAAGCAGATGAACACTAAACAATTCATAGTTTCAGGTGATTATACACTAATGAAAACATAGTTATGAACATTATATTCCATTTCTGCTAATAGATCCCCCTAAAATGTTCCACACTGTTCCTTTTAAAGGTGCTAAATGCAAGATAGGGATCATTTCTATTGCCTCCCCATGGCTTTCAACATGGCGACGGCTGAGCAGGTGGCTCGCAGCTGGTGCTAACAGCGCTAACAGTGTTAACCTGGTGGGGGGGAACTGGAGGGTGGGTGCTATGTTTCCGCAACGGCGCCGCGGGTCAGGAAGGCGTTATCGGCTGTAACCGCCATATAAGCGCAGCGCAGAGTGGTAGCCGTGAGCTACCAGTGAGGAACGCTCACATGCATGAACATGCACTAAAAGGAACGCACGCCTATGTCAACAAAGCACAGAGAAGCTTGGCAAACAACACACAGAGGAAGAGCGACTTATCTTGCTATCTTTACATAGCAAATAGTTGTTTGGATATCGAATATAGAACCTTTAATCTAAATGTTAAATTAGTTAACTTTCTGTCAGTAATTATTTTCGACATTGCACATCTGTTTTTTTCATCATGAGGTCACATAAGTAAATTAAAACATCTACTCCCACGTCTGTGTTTCTCTCTTGCCTGCATTTCTGTATAACATACACACAAACACACACCCAAGAACACTCAAACACACACCCAAGAACACTCAAACACACCTCAGTGACGTGGTGTTGGAGCCACTGAAGCAGAAATTATGTCTATTAATCAAAGTAATTGTGTGTGCAGCCAGACATGTACAGTAATGTATGTGTGCTTTTGGTACACAGGAAGTGCACGTGTCCTCATGTGCGATTTATCTGTGTGTTTTTGTGTGTTTGTGGGTTCGTGGCGAGGTCAGCATCTCTCTCTCTGACTCCAGACTTTTTTTCAGCACCCATTTAAATGCAACTGTTAATTATCACGCCGATAATTACACACACATTCACACCCAGAGAAAGACGGGGGATGATGGCATGTGCACGTGGGCGCACATATTTGTGTCTTAAGGTGATTCAACACATAATGAGACGGAGGGAAAGGAAGAGGGAGAGAGGCACATTAATGAATCACAGGGACGACTTGATGGATGTTTAATGAGCGGCTTCTTGTGTATATGAAGACACACTCGCAGAGCCGTGGCGCCGCGGCAGCAGTCTAGCAGACGTTCGTCAATCTTTGTGAAATACATATAAACTGTATTTAATCCAGTTTTTGACTATTCCTAAAGTGGTATTATTAAACACATCAGAAGATAATGAGGTTACAGACTAAAAGAGGAAACAACATCAATATATTTAAACTGTTTTTATACCATGCCCAAGGAAAATACTTAATAAGTAATATAACAGGACACATCAAATATGTTCTGCTCAACAATTAAAATCATTAAGCATGAAGAATAATCATTTTATAAACACATTTACTGGAAGAAATTACACAAATAGAAGAATATATTTGATTCCCCAAATATCTTAAATTATAGATTTAGGATTTCTTTACTGTAAGTCTGTCCTTTATACAACATTCACATATCATATGTAATGTGAGAAAGTTATATTATACAGTCTAAACAGCTGACTGCATGTTTAATTGTGCATCTTCTTGACTGAATCAGAAGACGGGGAGAAAACGCTGACGACAAAATGAACAGTCTTCGTCCAAAGTTCAGCTGAAACTACTAATAAGGCCAGTATAGAGAGGAGGAATGATTACCAATGCCTGAATATAACTATTTCAATCCACATATGGAGTGCAAGTGTTTTAAATCCAAAATCCTACTGTATGTGAAACACGTTTTTTTTTTTTTTTGTACAGATACTTTCTGCGTGTCTTTCATTTTGTCTTTGCATTAGAGTCTCTTCATGTTACCCACCTGCTGCCAGCTGTAGTCTCTCTGTCAGCCCGCCAATCCACAGGTCTGTTGGTTTTATATGAGCACATCTTTTTTTTTTTTATTACAAACTGTAACCTCCTTCTCTCTCTGCGTCTTTTATTCTCTTTCTCAGAAGTTGCTCGACTTCAACAAGTTTGCTTCGCTCACAGCGATATTTAATTGGCATTTCCTCTCGGCAAGCCAATCAAAGGGGACCGGGGAACATGAAATCGTCCCGTTTCCCCTGGTTACTGAGTGAAACGGTTCCTGTGGTGTCGGGATGAGTGTGTTCCCATGACGACCATATGAGTTTTTGTTCCCGTGGTGATACGAAAGTTATTCAAGTTCTTTGATTTCCCAACGGACCGGAACGAGAGAGGAAAAAAAGGTTGTGGAAAGGAGGGAAAAGAGGTGAGACATGGAAAAAAAGGAGAATGGAGTGGTAAAGACGGATAGAGCAAGAGAAATAAGAGAAAAGGTAGAGATAGTCTAGTCAGAAAAAAAGAGGAGATAGGACTGCTGGCATGGCTGGAGGATAAAAACAGATTGTTGTTTTTCTGGTTTTCAGGATCAGTGGATTGAACAGTCCTGCAGCAGTCTTTAGTTTATTGCCAAGTTTTATTGCAACACAATCTGCTCATCCACCCATCAATCCATCAATCCATCAATCCATCAATCCGTCCGTCCATCAATCCGTCTGTCCATCCAACCGTCCATCTGTCTGTTTTTCCTTCCCTTTTTTTGCTCCCTTGCTTGTGTTTCTTCTCTTCTTCCAAACCAAAGACCCAGGGAGCAGATTTAGATTGTTGTTTTTTGGTTTTTCAGGCTCAGTGAATTGAACAGGCCTGCAGCAATCTGCTGTTATCACCAAGGCTTAACTGCACACTTGCACTCATGAGGAGAATTATCTTTCTTTCTGTCTTTTAGAGAAAGAACAGGACATCTTTGAAATGTCAGTATTGGTAAAAAAAAATAAATAAAAATCCTTATTTTTTTCAAAAGGCCATGTGATGCCATGTTGAAACAAGCCAAATTTGTGGAAAAGAGTAATTGATGTGAACAGTTCTGGCCAGACGTACACCCTTTTGAACTCCGTGTTCCTTCATCAGGGTACTAAAACATTATTGGCCAACACAGAGCATGTTTGTTTATATCAGCAAACACTGGCTTATGTCTGCATACAAATGTCTTGCTGAGTACAAAGGGTCAGTGACCGACAAAGAGTGCGAGCCAGAGAGACAGAAAGGCATAGGAAGATTGAATGTTTATTTTAGTCAGTTTTTATGTTAGTGAAAAATAAGTAAAATTGTGTTGAACTTTAATCCAGCATAATGAACAGAATATTGGGGTCAAATGTGTGCTTCAATGCAATAGTTTCTGTAATAGTTTAAAGATTCTTCCCACACTCAATTATTCAGGTTGATTAGACCTCTGCTGAGGCTGAAGCCCACACAGTCCTGGGAAGAGGGCGAATCAGGAAACACAAGTGAGTGTATGTGGATCATGGGCATGAAGGGCCATGCATTTAGGCAAGAACGTTAATTCCATGAAATTTTTAAGTACTCTGCAAAAAGGAGGGAATCAAGACCAGAAGCCAGCAGACACAGGGGGCTTTCCTTTCTGCTAATTACACTCGCTCCTTTTGCTTGTTTCGTTAGCCAAATGGAAAGCAGCCATAATCATGGGATCTAAAAAAACATTTCTATACTGCGACATTGCAAATCTAGATTTAAGTTTTAGTCTGATTTCTGTCCTTTCTTACTGTTGCTTCACTTTTTTCAAGCTGAATATCTCAGAATATATTAAACTGATCCATTGACAAAAACAAAAGTCTGGATTTAAACCAATTTATAAAGCAACAAGCGTCCCTTGGCAGCTTTAGTCCAACAAGTCCTTCAAATTAAGCAATCTGGGTGCCGTGTTGAAAACAACTGTACTGTGGCTGTAAAGAGAACACTAAAATATGTTTCTGAAAACATTTGAGGCGAGAAATAGGCATTACAGTAACATAACCTTTGATTCACTTTTGATCAGCGCTGCCTAGTTTGACAGTTTGATCGGAGTTCACGAGCAGTGATTGACAGCTGCGTTAAAGATCGCTCGACTCTGAATGGTTGTTTTCCCTCGGGCGTGGTGGAATCTTGCAAATGCCATTAAGAGCACTAGGAGGAGCCACAGGAATGTGATTGTTTCACTGATTATCTGTCTAATGTACTACTGTCAGGATAGAGTGACAGTTTGAGCAAATGTGACAAAGTTTTTTTTTTTTAAGTTACCAACTGCAGCTTTAAAGGCTGCGACACACCAACGGTCGGACGTAGGACAGTTTTGGGCCGTTGGTAAGCATCTGGTGGCTTAGTTTTTTCGGTGTGTCCCGCACCGTCGGCTCTAATCTGCCCATGTAAGAGTTTTCTCAGCCAATTTAGCATGTTGAATCGGCGGCGACGAATCGATGCACGAGAAGAGAAACAGAACTGAGGGAAGGAAGCAAAAGAGTAAAGTCAAGAGGACAAACACATAAGGTCTTCTCAATTTTCATCTTCATTTCATCTGACCATTCCAATATACGAATATTTTCACAGCGACATGGCCATCTGGAATGAAGCTAAGTGGTGAGTGAGAGTGGTGTGAAAATGGTCGGCAAACGACGCTTTGTTTCACGTACGTATCGTAACAGCGGCTTGTATATCCGCAGTCCTCGGTCTTCCGGTTTCCCTTTTTGAATAACGAATACAGACTGTTGCCGCTTTGCTGGTAGGGACAGTTATTTCATCTCAGGCAGGCGCAGAACGTAAGTGCTAACTGGCCGTCGGCTGTAGTCTTTGCGGTGTGTTCGAGTGCAACTTTTTGGCCTGGACAAAGGCGACGTGAGGCGACTCAATGGGCGGCCTTGGGTCGGTTGGTGTGTCTGGGCCCTAAGGCTTGGTTAGGTTTAGGCACAAAAACAAGATTGTGGTTTGGGTTAGAACAAGTACTTTGGTAGGTTCATTTCTGCAGCTGCTTCACAGTAAAAAGTTTCCAGCAGCTCCGTTCCCTCCATTAGAGGACTAATGTTTGTTGTTTTTAATTACTGCACAATTGCACAACTGGGATCTGATCACATACTGTACCACATTCAACTGTTGAAAATGAAAACAACTCAAATGACGCCTGATGCATGAAATGTTTATAACTAGTCTTAATATATGAAGAGACAGTAGAAACTGGCAGCACACCATGTGTGAATATGATTGATTTATTTATATCCGCTGACAGTCTAACTTATCATCATGCATCCTCTAAATACAGTATCTTCAGTTGATTTCAACCATTTAAATCTACACAGTTCATTCTTCATGTGCCCCAAAAAAAAGGGGCCCTAAATTGCATTGATTTTACCCAAACACGTCTTGGTGCCAGTCCTGGTTAAACAGTCCAGAAGCTATTTGGAGTTTGCTATTCAGATTTCTCTCTTCACATTTCTCAATTGCACAAACAACAGATTCTAAATGAGGCTTAAAGCAAACTAAGCCTCCGCCAAAGGCATCCTTTTGCCAGGTAATCTCTAGTGCATGTCTGTCAAGTATCAAGTATGAGTATATAATTCAGCTCTTTCATCTAGCATCGCAAACACACTCATAATTAGGCTGGTACGCATGCACACACACACACACACACACACACACACACGTAGAGATACACCTAATACAGGCTGATTGGAAGTGCGCTCTTGTATGCACCCACAGGCTCTTGCGCACCTGCTACTGCAGGAAATGAGAACACACACGCACACACACACACACGCACACACACACACACACACACACACACACACACACACACACACAAACCGGAGATTACCTGGCTCCAGGATGTTATTGGCAGTTGTTATGTTTGCAGACTCATTTAGAATTTGTTATTTTTATAAACTGGCCAAGTACAGTCAGGTTTATAAAAGACAGACTCACTGCTTCTTTCTCACTGCGATTCAATTTGATTCAATGTTCTTTACTGACGTCAAAGTTAATAATGTTAATTTATCAATAATTACAAAGCATCTGGCTATGTGTTTTTTTAGTTTGTGCATGTACTGTAGCGGGTGAATACATGTTGAGTTGCCTGTTCTGCTGTTTTTCCTTCTCGGTTTGGACTATTAAGTATTGAGCTGCTTAATAATATATTTAAACTACTGTTTGGAAATTTGGTGTGTTGATGACATTAGTTCAGTTAGTGACAGCTGACCCGGGACTATTTTTTTGGTTCATCCTCCAGGGTTCAAAGTTAATGTTGTTTTTCTTTTGCCCAGTCGGGTAGGTGGGTCAGAAATCTACTTGCCCAAAGTCAGTTTGTACTTGCCCCTATACAAATAGTTTTATTTATTAGTAGTTATCAAATAACAACAAAGACTAAAGGTAATTGTTGTCATGTTTTATCCGCTTGTAGCAATCTGTGCAATACATTGTTGGGGGGGTTCCTGCAGAAAAGCCGCCACTGCTCACTTAGCTAATTCCATCATTTGTCCATTGTTTGGCTGCGGTCGAAAAGTCTTTTTTGCTTAGGAAGGTTCCTAACTAAGTGAAATAAACCCGGAAGTTTCTAAGTGGCAGCCATGAGAAGAGCTGTTTGAATTCTTTAAATGCTAAGAAAAGGTGCTTCAATGCTTCCTTTCTTATCTCCTTTGGCATAGGATACACTGAACCGTCCTTTACCAAAGGAAAAGAGATAATGCCGTCCCACAAATCCTTGCAGCCGCAACATTTAAAGCGACGTATCATTCGGCCGTTCATGAAAGCAAACAATATGCTTATCCTGCATATTATTTTCATACGCTCATATACTAATGGGATTCATGTTGATAAATATGAACCGACAGTGACAACCATCCCTTTGTTTTTTAATTATTTTGAACATGTAACAGATACCTAAGTAGAAAACAAAACAAGAATAACACATAAAATTAACAGTAAACATTATAGCAAACTGTCAATTAACAAATAATCAAAATAAATATTACATGTCTGGAAAGGAGTAGCAAGACGTACAGCCTACACATGGTCCTACCTCTTCTCCATAACTCGAACAATTAACTCAATATTTATCATATATTCCTTTTTTTTATATTTCAATTCCAACCTTGGTAATGAAGTGATTTTTTTCACCGGTTGTCCACGTCAGGTTAGATAATCCTTTATTATCTGTTGATGTAAAGTGTTACAGCAGCAGAAGGACGTACCGTATCTCTCTTTCACACACCGCAGCTGAAGCAGCCTGTCACTGATAGAGCTATTTAACAACGCACGGGGTGTAAAGCCGCCTTTTGTAGTCCATCTTTGGAACATTGTAGTTTCACAACGGTAGACCCAGCGTCAATAACATCCGCCGCCATCGCATCATAATTACGGAGTCTCGTGTAAGCGCAGTCAGATTCTCTTAACACCACGGTTGTCTTTTTCTTCTGAATTCTCCCTCACATTTTTCCTTGACCTCATAACGGTTTCCATCGAGATCAAGGAAAAGTGGTTAGGAAAAGACATTAGGACATCATTTTTTGACTTTTTGACTGCAGCCTTTAATTCTTTTTTTACACTAGCCCAATATTCCAAGTGATTTGCTAGATTTACTTGCCCAATGTGGTATTTTTTACTTGCCCTGGGCAAGCGGGCAGTCCTTATTGTTGAGCCCTGAGGTTCTGAGACTAACAAACTGTTAAATAGAGGCTGTTTTATGAACTGGGTTTGAGGTTTTGTGGGCTTGAATTCTTTCTTTTGAATGCTAATTATCAACCGTTTACAGCCTAACTTGATGTATTCTTAATATGTCGGTAAAATTCACAACACAGAAACAAATCCTTTCCTCTTTTTTCACTTTCTTGCTACTAATCTGATGTGTTATCTTTAATACTAAGTAATCCACTTTATGTCCAACACACAGCGCTGTTTTGTTTGTGTGAATGTGATCATTTAATTTTAATTCGAGACAACCAATTTTCAAGCACTTTGGTAACAAAAGCTTCATATTGTGACACCTGTCTCTCTTGCAGGAGTGCATTAGTATATTTTTAGATATGTAAAAGTGTGATCTTTGGCAAAACCTCATATTTTTAGATATTTGGCATGTTTGAAATTGACTTGAGGTTTTGCTGGCTTGTCAGGATTATTTGAAAAATAGTTTACGCTCTTGATTTGATGAACTTTCTGAGAGACCGGTTTTCTTTTTCTTTTTTTTCTCCTCTGTGGCTTGACACTTTCTTTTGGCAGTGACTAACAAAAGCATACTTGTCAATTTGTTCATAATTTATCCTTTCTGTAGAGTGATGAGAAAAGCTTTTTGGAAATGCCAAGAACAGTCAAACGGGGACGGACAAATCAATTTTAGGTTCAGCACAGATGCACCAAAAAAAAAGCAGACGGAAAATGTTAAATGCAATTCAAGGCCTTTTAGTTTGGGGAAAACTTTTTTTGTTTCTATTTAACCAAAGTTCTAAATAACCAAAACTGAAAGATCTCTAATCACCCCGCAGAAAGATTCCAGTTTCCAAGTGGCAGCCTAATTAATGTTCACAACCTGTAGCTACTTGCAGAGAATATGAAATGTTGATTAAGAATGTATCTGACATTTGGGTTACCACTGCAAGGTAAGGAGGTGAATCTGACTACTTAGCATCCGTCTTCGCTTTCAAAAATCATTATGTTGTGTTAAGAGAGGTGTAAGAGGCCAGGTGCAAAGAGCTCTGTTATTTTCTCTCTCTCCGACATGCACACCTCCAATTTCCATTTCTCCTCTCCTCTGTCTCTATCATAGATCATTATACGCTCCGTCTAGATGATAATTATGAGTGAAAAATAAAGGCAGTCCAAGACATTGTTATTTTATGAACGTCCTCGGACACACGCACACACACATTCAGAGAGTCTGTCTCTGGCTATATAATTATGAGGAAACATTAGAGCATACAGTTGGTTCAGATCAATAACTAATCAGAGTATGACCTTCACATACAGGCACAAACATACACACACACACACACACACACACACACACACACACACACACACACACACACACACAGCTGCACCTGCGTGTTCTCCGTCATATGAAAGGCAGTTTGTGTTGGTTGAGGAACTCGGAGCCCCCATGCTGTGAAAACCACAGGGATTTGTTCTCTCTCTCTCTGTCCTCTACTACCACTAAACTACTCACTGTGCCTCCTGCCACCCATTCATTACCTACAGGAGCTCACAGGTGCTTTGTGAAGCATTTAGAAATCAATAACTTTCCATTACCACATTCATTTTGAGTTATTAGAATAATTACTCTAAGTGAACGAGACCATCAGCAAGAAGACTAAAGCTCTTGAAGTGTCTACTTTGTGAATTTTGGATTATACTAATGGCTTGATGATATAACACACAGTGCTGTTCTTCCCCTGTTAACTGAAGGACTACTTTTTGTCAGATACTGGAGTTAAATGATAAGAAACAATATTCTAAAGTGTCGTTTATAATCCTGGACTTATCTTTCAAGCATCACGGTAAAGAAATGTATCACTAAAGATGCAATTTTTGTCCCGTCTGTCTCTGTATTTGACCCAGGCTAACATCATTGCTATGCTAACAAGATACTTGAGGCATGTAAGGTTTAGTTTCTGTATAATTTGAACAAAAGTTTGGATTTTGAAGTGTCATTTATAACCCTGGATTTATCTTGTTTGCATAACAGTAGAGCAAATCATTGTTAAAGCTATATTGTTTTTACCCCGTCTCTCTCTGTTTTTTGACACCAACTAACAACAAAGCTATTTTTTCTGTATAATTTGAACAGATGAAAAAAGTTTGCAATATTAACACTCTTTTCAGGCTTTGTAGTTTATGAAAAAAAAAAAATATATATATATTTTTTGCCATTACTACAGCAATTCTGGTTGGGTGTTTCTAAATGAAAGCTGAATGTACTCATTAATTTATAAGTGTCTATCTCTTATGTAAGACAACTGCACAGAAACTACGTATAACTTGATGTACATTACTTTTTTGTGCTAAAATGTGAATATTTTCCTCTTTATTATATAAGAAGAAACCCCTTTTAAACAAAAGTAAAGAGGGAGAATCACATGTTTTCAAATGGAAGCAACTGGGTTTATGGGAACCATCGTTCAAATTCTTTTTGAAAGATTGCCTTTCAGTTTCATATTTATCCCTCTGATTGCATCATTCATATGTACTTGGCATGTAGGTAGAATATTTCCAACAGCACTTGAAAGCATTATTATAGCTGGAATAGCAAGCGGCATCAATATGCTGCCGCACATTGATTACAGCAGAACCGACACTTGCGGCGGCCCTCGTGTCACGTTGACTGCTACAAAATAAGTGAATCAATTTTTGACATTTGTGGTCACATTTGCCTCTGGGCGCATTATTTATTTATTTAATGATCTATTTTCAGTGCAGGATTAATTCTGCAGCTCCTCCGTTTTTCATTTATTAGTTAGGCGGACTGTGTTCTGCATTAAACAGAACTGAGTCTGTCACTGTCATCTGCGATTCATGCAAGACGGACTGTACCAAAGTGAAGTTGACAAGGTGAGAAAGATGGATCAGTGGTGCACTTGTTTTGTGAACCTAATTTTCTGGAAAAAAATAGTTACCTGGATGTAACTCTATTTCTATGAGTATGTGAGTGACCTTCTAATGGAACAGAATTTCTGAAAAATGGTGAATTTAAAAGCTCATTTATGATTTTCTACACACATTATGATGTTAAAAACTGATGGTAAAAAGTCCTCTGAAAAAAACCCCTATGAATAAAGATGTATTACTTATTATTAAGCATTACAACTTCAGTTTGATAAATATAGTTTCTCCATTTTTTCCCCCCTCCTGGTACATCACCGCCTTCCAGATATCCAGGGGTCTAATCCCATGTGACTAAATTTAGCAGCAAACTGGTCACAGCTTATCACGTATTACTTGCTCGCTGTTTGTTTACACCAGTGGCGACACAGTTGGCATCCAGTTTGTGTGTGTGGCTGATTGAGAGGGAAAGCGAGAACCACAGGAGGGTTCATGGGTCTGTCTGTCTATATTAAAAGTTTCCCCTCAGAAAGGGACTGTTTTTAATTGTGTCTGGAGGGTGTGTTTGTTTTGTTTTTCCGCTGACCTCCCTGAGTGCATGCAGATGGTGCCTTGAACAACTGGGGCCAGCAGGGCTCACATAAGCCTGTTTGGCCGGGGTTTCTGTTTATCTTTATAGTGTTTAAGTTTATCTATTTACCAGGATTATTTAGATAGATGTACAGAGCGCTGACCCCCTTTGGAGTCCAACACCTTTGGGATGAATTGGAACGCCGTCTGAGAGCTGGGGCCTTATCGCCCGACATCCGTGACCGACCCTGTTAATGCTCTTGTGGCTGAATGGGAATAAATCCCTGCAGCCAGGTTCAAGCAGCATATCAATGCCCTTCATTTTTAAAAAAAGATGTTCAACAATCCATACTAATGCACTTGTTTGGTTGTCCAAATACTTTTGGCCATGTAGTATACTATATAAAGATAGATAGATAGATAGATAAGATAACATTTATGAGAGAAATGCCAAAGAATAACCTGATTCCAGCTTCTCATATGTGAATATTTCCTAGTTTTCTTAGTCGTATATGAATATCCTACTGGGTATCGATGTAAATATGTCAACTTGGGCTTTCTGACATTGTGATTTTTCATAATTTTTGGACATTTTACATAGATAAATCTGGGAATTAAACGAGCCACCTCTACTGCAGTTGCACACTACTTAAAACTGATCTGTAAAGGTGTGTTCAGACCAAATGTGACGTTCCTCACGCGAATAGTGTTTCTTGGAGTATTTCGCAACTCGCAAATTTCGCCCTTAACAGCCAACGGGAGTGCTTCGTACGGAAAGGAAGAGGACCTTTCTTCCATAGATACCACATGCCTTAGCAACGTTTATTTCTGCCATCAACTATGACCGAAATAATCACTATTGCTGCCTTCTACCTGTTGTGGAAGTCCCAGAAATGTTGTCGATCGTGTCTGGGTTTATAACATCCGGAAGCGCACACAGCTCGGCGAATTTCACTGCCTTCTCCAGGAACTGCATCATGATGATTCCCACTTCTAGCGATACTTGAGGCTAACCAGGACCCAGTTTGATCGGTTACAGGATTTCACGGATGGACACCAACTATGAAGTATTGACTTTGAGTCGTAGAGCTCTGGGTGCCCACAGACGGCGACAATAAGTGTGTCCTCCATTTAAGATTCTCTGTGACGTCAGGAGAATCTGAACGCTGATATACTTCCGTGGCACTGCGTCACGCAAATCTTTCGTTCAAGTTGAAACATTCCGATTTGCGATAATTCGCATCACCCGGATTAAATTTGCATCTATTCGCGTCTTTGCATTGACGACTTTTTATCTAATCGCGCTGCTACGCGTTTGAACACACCTTCACACTGTAATGTGTATAAAGGATTTTACTTTTTAAGCGTTTTTGTCAAAAGAACTATCCAAAAGATCCTGTAGAATTGTTTACATGTTGGAAATATAGTCATCAAATGCCATTAAAATAAAGGTTATTAGCTATTTAGTCAGTTGTTAACAAACAGATGACTTTTCTGGGTTGTGCTGTCATTAACTACGTGAGAAATAAACTTTTTCCACAACTTTGGAAAAAAAAAATAGAGAGAAAATAAAGATGGATAGAATAAAAGATAGATCACACACATTCAGTTTCGCTATGCACCATAACACATACTGCGTTTCACACAGGCTACAGGTCACAACACATTTTTTTCACCCGCCGTCGTACCTCTCATCACACCTCAGTACATTTTTCATATTTATTTACTTATACTCATCATCGAAAATGTCCCTTTCCTTTCCCATAATTTCATTTCTAGATCAAGTAGTGTCACTTTATAGACTTTCTCAACACCTCTGCCTCTTTCTCACTCTCTGTGTGACTGTGAAAGCATGTGTGTGGATGTGCAGGTGACTGTGTGTGGCGCTCTGTGTGTGCCCGAGTCTGCAGTTAATAATTGAAAAATGTCCTCGGGGCTTGGTAAAGCAATGTGAGTTACCGTGTCCTTGGGAGGACAGCACATTAATGTAAAATAGCATTCAGAGAGATGGCATAAAGATGGAAAATATGAGCAAATATTATAAGATGAGGCTGCGTTCTTTATACTGTATCAAACAGCGCTCACCTGTATCAGTTCTTCCTGTGCCTTTATCCTTGTCTTCATCTAGATCAGATCTCTTTCTATGATTCCTGGAGCTTGAAAGTCAACACGCAGTACTGTAGTGAGAATTTAAATACTTTAATTAACCAAGAGCTATAAACGTGAAGTCATATGAAGTGACTGAGGTAACTCACTGATTGTGAAGTTGTGGCAGCTGTCATCCTGCACCCATCAACGCCACATGAGGAAATTAGATTCAAGTGACTGACAGCAAGTCATGCAGCACATTAATCAACCTTATGAGTTAATTTATCGTCTTTGATGTTCACAAAGAGCTCACGAAGAACTAAAAGTTAATAACCCTGAGCTTTATTAGTCTAAACTGTAACCGGATCCTCATATATCATGTCCGGTGGTGGAGTGTCACCACATTTACTCAAGTACCGTGCTTAAAATGTCAGATACTTCATGTCTTAACTCTTTATGCTTTACGGGGAAATATTCAATTTTTGAATCCACTACAATTATTGGACATTTATAGTTGCTAGTTACTTAACACATTAAGATTTTACATACAAAGTAGGGCTTGATTAAAATATGAAATCTCGATTAATTGCATGATTGTCCAGGATTAATCGCAAATTAATCACACATTTTTTTATCTGTTCAAAATGAACCTTAAAGGGAGATTTTTCCAAGTATTTAATACTCTTTTCAACATGGGAGTGGACGAATATGCTTGCTTTATGCAGATTTATGTATATATGTATTATTGGAAATCAATAAACAACACTAAATAATGATAAAACCCTCACAGGTACTGCATTTAGCATAACAAAATATGATCAAATTATAACAAACTCAAGCCCAACAGGCATCCAGAAAATAATCAGCAGATTAATCCATAATAGAAATGATTATCATTGCAGCCCTATATAAAATATTAAGAGGAAATAGCAACACCTCAACCATCAACAATATAGTGCTGCATACACATTAATATTTCATAAATATAATACTAATAATAATACTACTACTAATAATAATAATAATAATAATTGGGGCCCCTATGAAATTTGTTATTATTATTTTTTCCAATTTTTTTTTTTCAATTTCTGTGTTTTCAATTTTAATTTGACTGAATTCTGTGTTTTAGGATTTAAACACATTTTGCCATCAGAAAAAGTGTGTAATAATGTGGTGGATGAAAAAAATTTCAACAATTAATAAGAATATATTCAAATTGTAATGAATATCAATGAATTTGAGACAACACAACATTGCACATTTTTCTCTCAATGAAAATGCTTCAATACAGCTATAAAACAAACCTTTTTGTCTTTTTGTAAAATGCAGTGCTCTAAACGTAGCTGTTAGTGTCGAATTCCTCAGCTTTTTGGGAGACTAACAGGTGACCCCTCATCCAGGTTTCCCCTCAATTCGTGTCTTGCGCCCTCATCGGCTGCAGCTCCCCGACAGGTCACACATTTAGCCTGCTAGGTGATGCATCGGCGAGCTTCTTGGGTCACGTCTTTGAACCCCAGCCAACGCCAATTTGCCTCTCATCTGGGGCTTTTGTCTGGCAGCTCCAAAAATGGTTGGCGAGTGGAAAATCAGGGATAAAGTTGTGTAGTTTGAACTATGTTAGTTGTATGAGAGGGCCTCTTCGACATGACTGTGTGTGTGTCTGTGTGTGTGAAGGAGCCAAGAGCCAAGAGCAGAGGAGAGAGGCAGCGTACCCGTAAATGAAACCAGAACACACACACACACACACACACACACACACACACACACACACATATACTGTATATATATAGGACTGTCAAAGTTAACGCGATAATAAAGCGTTAAGGAAAAATTGTTTTAACACCGCTAATTTCTTTAACGCATTAATGAAATCAATGTTTAGGAGGTTGTAGCTGGCTCAGTTTTAAAGCTAGAGTGAACTGGCATGATATGAAACTAGACAAACCTAAGGAATCCATTGGTACCAACCATTTCCTACTAGCTTGTCACGAAGGAAGCTGTATAACGCTCTAAAGTTACGCTAAATTTAGCGAGGAAAAACTGGCATGGCCATTTCCAAAGGGGTCCCTTGACCTCTGACCTCAAGATATGTGAATGTAAATGGGTTCTATGGGTACCCACGAGTCTCCTCTTTACAGACATGCCCACTTTATGATAATCACAGGCAGTTTTGGGAAACGTCATAGTCAAGTCAGCACACTGACACACTGACAGATGTTGTTACCTGTTGGGCTGCAGTTTGCCATGTTATGATTTGAGCTTATTTTATATACTACATGCAGTAACTGTGAGGGTTTCTGGACAATATTTGTCATTGTATTGTGTTGTTAATGGATTTCCAATAATAAATATATACATACATTTGCATAAAGCAAGCATATTTGCCCACTCTCATGTTGATATGACTATTAAATACTACAAAATCGCCCTTTAAGGGACGTTTTGAACAGATACAAAATGTGTGATTTATTTGTGATTAATCGTGATTAATCATGGACAATAATAACTGAACCAAAAAACAGGCAAACGCACCATTGTTTGTTTTTAAAAATAACCAAACTGCTTAGGTGTGAAATAACTCTTACTTTGCTACTTTGTCATTACCTTTGCCTTCCTGTGTTAAACAGCATTACAGGATCTTATTATCTCTCCAGGCCACACTGAGAATTTTGATATCTCTGATAGTGAACTCATATATCATGTTCGTTGACCAGGTTCCCAAAAAGTAGGTATATTCTTTCTTTAGACTCCTTACTACTGAAATATCCCTGGGTCACGTGTGCAGATTAGGTATCGGTGATCTGCACGCGCCCACAGCCGTGACAGGTAGGATGTGTCCTTGATAGCAGCGTTCACAACTTGAAACACATTCTAATAAAAGTGGGTCTCGTGGCTGATATGCCAAACGAATGCTCAGGAGAATTTACGACAACACCAAATGTGTTGCCTGAAGCAAACTGTCAGAGACAAAAAAAATTGAAATATGTCGTGCTCAACAATTTGTTCAATAACAAATCAAATTGCTGTCACAGGCAAGCAAGTCAGGAAGTAATACACCGGGTTGTATGTGTAACCTACCATTCAATCTTTCCACAACAAACAAATTATCAAAGATGTGTCTTTTTTTATGAATTTGTGTAACTGGAGCGACTGGAATAACTCGGGCATATCATATACAGTAGCTAATTTACTGGATTACTGGGGCAATTCCGATTTTAGCCACAATTCAGTGGGTAATTAACATGTGATCTTCTTCTTCTTCTTCACAAATTTGCATGAGAGGAAACCAGCACTAAAAGAAAATAACATCATTTTACTTTTTGTCACTTCTATACCCCCAGCGTCTGTCGCTGAGCCTGACAGAAAAATTACATTTTTGTGCAGATTTAAAGTCACAGATGATGGCATCGGCGGCTACACAATCATGATGATGTTGTTGGTCTGATTCAGCTTATGGCCTTTGTCACGCATCATCCACATTCTTATTTGTCCACTTTCCGTGTGCAGTGATAAAGCAACGATGTAAAAGTAATAAATAAACTCTGAAACAAACGAAAGAATCTCTTCCTTTCTATTCGCAAGAAAAGTGACAGTCAGAGACAGAGGGCCGGAGAGAAAAAGAGGGAATTAATGTCCCTTGTCTCTTCTTTCTAAAAATGCCACCTATGCTCAGGTGATGACCTGCTGGCGCTTGAAGTGAAAGGTTTCCTCCTCTGAATTTAAATGAATCACACTTACTGTAAGATCCTGTGAAAAAAATCCTTTAATTACCATCCAGTCTGCAGGGGTTCATGGCCTTACCAGTTCTCAGTGTGTCAAAAAATCTCCCCTCATTAGAATTAAACAGCGTAGATATCAAATAAGCACATTCAGTAACTCGTATCAAAGAAGAAAGTCAAATATAAGTTAACCCTTAGAGACCCACATAGACCCATTTTTGTGTTTTTTAGGGGCGTCTTTAGGGGGAGATAGCAGGTCAACAGTATCTGTCACATAGAAGTGGTGTACATCATCTGAAAGCTGGGAACCTGAAAAATAATCTGAGTAATCTGTCATAGACGTTGTGTTTTAGTCAGGCATCTATTCAAATTTGGAGAGTTTATAGGGTATAAATGCTTAAAAAATGATGATGGGCGTATATGATGGTCATTCCCATGCTCAATTGTGTCTCATTAGTTGTTGCAGCAATTTTGGGGTTGATACCATTTGTTGTTAAATTAATACAATTGATAAAAATTAGCAATTATTGCTCCAAAATACCACATTAAGACACCAAGACCTTCAGGAACACCATAAAAAAGCCATGCTGTGATTTGGTATCAAAAACTTTTGACATTTGGAGATTTCCACAAGAATTTCATTTTTCGGCGATTGGATGGCGAGCACTTCTGTTCTGGAAACTGCTCAGAAACCACCCTTATTGTCAATCTACGTAGGAAAACCATCCATCCTCTGAATTTCCTAGGTTTGTAGTTTGTGGCTGTAAAGTCTCATGAGGCTGTGATTATCCTGGAGGTCACCACAGGTCATTTCATACAGTGCGGTCAAGTTTCAAAAAATGGTCTCACTATATGAAATGTCTCCTATGGGGACTAACATCATCACACATGAATACAGTTGGGCTCATTGGATCCACAAGAGTCTCAGCTTTATAGTGATACCCAATTTTTGTAATTCCAAAACTGTTTAGGGACCCTAGTATGCAGAAATATTCACAATGACTACACCATTTTTAGAATAGGTAGAAATAACACATTTATGCTGCATTCAAAACCCATTGGACCATTCAGATATCTCAAGGGTCAAGGGACCCCTTTGAAAATGGCCATGCCAGTTTTTCCTCACCAAACTTTAGCCTAACTTTGTAGAGTTATTTAGCCCCCTGACAAACTATGGTTGGTACCAATGGATGCCTGAAGTTGTCTAGTTTCACATGATACCAATGTCTTCATGGCTCTCACAGGGTTAAATGGACTCTGTAGTCTTTTTATTTTTTTATTTTTCTGCTCCTGGATATTCATTTTGTCACATTTGTTTTGTGCATAAACTCACAAAAATGAAATTGCCTGTGTATGCAAATGCCCAATGCAGTTAATATGATATAAATGTACCTTGGACTCTCATTTCCATATGCACATGTTTAAAGACCCATATATAAACATCACTTTCCTGCATGGTTTTACAGGTTTCTGCACTTTTTCTTCACACTGAGGCATGACGCAGTAAAATGCAAAATACCTTAAGACAGTAAAATGGCTAAAACCACAAAATATAAAGCTTAGATTGCAGTTTTGCCAGTAGGCTGTTCCATGCATAATTGCTTTGAAAAAATGGCTGAATTATCCCTTTAACTGGAAAACTAGTTTGTGCCCCGCCGTTGGTTCAGCGTATCTGGATATATATGCATGCGCGCGAGTGTGTGCGTGTAACTACAGGACGGTGTGTGCATACTAATGCCTAAATGTGCTTGTGTGCCTGTTTGTGTGACTTGAGTGTATGAATTATTTACTAGTAATATCTCATAAGAAGCATATTATACAGACTGCACAAGACAAAGCCCTCCTGAACCCCATCACTGACTATAATCATAGCCCTCAGCCACGAAGAGGGAGAGCGGGAGCCGGTGGAGAAGGAAATATCGAAAGAGAGTGAAAACGGTGGAAAGAAATAGTGTCACTTTGTCCGTCTCGTCTGTTTACCCACTTGCCTGTCTCTCTATTTGTCTGTCTGCCTCCCGTCTCCAAACTCCTTTTTGTATCACCATCAATCTTTATGTGATTCTATGAGTTAAATAATTGATTAAATCTATTAGTACCAAAGTGGATGGTTACCAGTTTTTGGGCGCCACATTGGCAAGAATCTGCTTTGTAATGTCTGTCTACTGTCTGACTTCATCTTTCACGTCATGTGACAATCTCTCTGACGGATGAATAATGAGCGTTTCACAGGTCACAACATCGCTTATCGTGCCCTGATGATGACAAACTGGCCTCACACTAACAACTGATCAGCCTGACTGACCCCTTCACTCCAGCAATCAATCAATTAGGGTAACTTCCATTGATTCCGATCCGCCTTACGGTCCACATATCAAGAGTGTGAGCTTGCTATTCTTTTCCATCAGAGGAGCAGTTTTAATGTGGACTTTTTGTAATAAGCTGCTTCTCTTCTTCCTGTCTTGGTCTTCATCTTCTATCCCTTGCCTTTTTGCTTCCCTCCCCTCTCTTTCCCATCTGACAGATGAATGATTTTAAGTAGTTCAGGGGGTCGAATCATCACTCACTGTCCCTCTGTGAAACATACCAGTCCCACACCAATGATTGATATCTTGTATATGGCCAGTGGGCACTCCTTCACTCCAGCCATCAATCAAGCATCACTGCTTTAGGATGGAGGCAACTAAAAGTGTTGGAGTTTAGGCGCCGGCGGTTTATTACCACAGTATACGTCCGTCAATCTTCCCATACCAGCACGGCACATATGCAGTTTACAATAGCTCCTTTCACACAGCCTATCCAAGGCGGGACTTCTGCGCCATTATTCCGCCTGGCTGTTCTGTATGAAAGGTACAGACTTGGGGGGCAGAGTTGTTCCACAGCTGAGCTGACAGCGGAGGTAGTCCCAGAGCCGAGCTGACGTCTGTGTGAAAGGGACAGCTGGCATGGTGGGACTATGTGCACACATATACACACTCACTAGATGCCAACACTGTTGTGGTAAACCTCTTTCCATTCCGTCCTCTTTTTTTTTAGAGCGGTAGTGGTGGGGGACGGGGATGTTCAGGGGTAGATAAGAAGTCAACAGTACATAGTCACATAGAAGTGGTTTACATCATCTGGGAACCTGAAGATTCATTTGAGATGCAGCTCAGCACTGTGTGTCAAGTTCTTCTAGTCATTCATAAGAAATAAAAATGTATTAATTCATTAAAATAAATTGTGAAAGTGTATAAGGGCATATGATGATATAAATGTGTGATGGCCATCCCCATGTCTCATAAATTGTTGCAGCAATTTTTGGGTTGATACCATTTTTAACATAGATTTGGTGCTAAATTTAACCACTTTTTCCACTCGAGAATTAATAAAAAATACCAATAATCCCTCCAAAATGCCACATAAAGACACCAAGACCTTGAGGAACACCACAGAAAAAGCTAAGTTGTGATTTGGAATCAAAAAAGTAAACAACATGGAGAAGATAACAACAAATAATTGAACGAATAGATAAATAATACTTAAAACTGTTATAATAATTATAATAATAATAATAAAAATAATAATAAAAATAATAAATAGTAGTAAATAACAATTAAAAAAAAATGAAGGTAGAAAAGGTGGTAAATTAGATGTATGAAAACAAAGGGTCTTGGTTTGTTGTTACAATTAGAACTGCCAATAATCTATTACAAAAGTATACATATATACAGTATATTCACATGTGCATATAAAGACATATACACATCCACATGTCTCAATACACATATGTGAATAAAGACAGACACAGCTATGTATATATTATATTAGTAGCTCAATTGTCCGGCATTTAATGGGTCTTTTTCTAACACAATCTGTAATGTAACTAAAGATATGACCAGGACTGTATGTTTATAACCTATATATGTAACCTAATATTACACTATTTACATACAAGTTTTCCCCATAATACATTTTAGGATCACTATGTGACTTTAACCCTCTACACAGTAATAAATCAACCAGGATTCTTTATTATTACACCGAACTATCTTAATCACTTCTATACTAGCTATAGGGGAGAAGCGCACAGCATATTTATCACTGAGCAGGCTTTTTCTGTCCACAAACACATCCCTCAATCATTAATACATACATCCATTTAATAATTTAGCCCTCCATCCATCTCTCTATCCTAAGAGAAGAGTCTCTCTATGAAGCCCTCTAATGTGTGCTACAGTGCCTTCGAGGAAAATAAAAAGGGGGAGCGCTGATGAAAGATTATCTTTCTTATCTTCCAGATCTGTTTAAGTCTGCCTAATTGGGTTTTAATTTGGTCAAATCAAGATTCTGATGAGAATTATCCCTAATTAACCCATTTAACTCAAGTTTAGAGCCTCGGAGAGGAAATCTTGTATTACGTTAAAGGCTTTTGTGGCGTGATCTGATTCTCAAACTCAATTGGCTTAAAAGTGTACTTTGGTAAAATGTGTTCTCATCTACTTCAGAACAATAATTGATGAGCAGTTAATTTTTTAGTAGGAAAACTAAACTAAACCCAACAAAGGAGGGGATAAACAAAAACACATTTTCAGTTTTATTACAAATTTTGGTGTGCTCATAAAAGTCTCCAGCTCAGCAAAAGCAGTTACTCTGTAAATACAACCTATATTCTTCTCCAGTAACAGACACCCTTGTCAATATGTAACCATCATCCATCACTGGCAACAAGGCAGCATTGCTTTTGTTTCTAGAAATTGCTTCCTTTTTTCCTTTTTGAGGAAATGGCTTTGATAACTAGGAGCAGGTTTCCGGAGTAAGTAGTGTTCAAATTGATGCTGTCAGCAGGAAACACACGGTTTCCTTTTTGGAAGTGATGCTTTAGTTTTTTACTTAAAAACATTTTGTTCAAAAGCAGTATACCACAGAGTGTGCAACTCCACATTTATCCATCTGTATTTTTGTCTGTCTGCTGGATCTGTCTGTCTCTCTCTCTGCCCGCTGCCAGTTTATCTGTGTCTGTCATGCAGTGCAGCTCAGGTTTGAGCGGGGGGGATTAGAACCTACAACCATTTCTTCTTCTTTAATAGGATTTGACAGAGAGGGCCAGTTTCACTGTGTGTGTGTTGTGTGTGTGTGTGTGTGTGTGTGTGTGTGTGTGGTGTTCACCAGGGAGTCAGTGGTACCCTAGTAACACAGAGTCACATATAATGTCAAGTCTGAGGTCGTCAATATCCTAATCCCTATAGGATGTGTGTGTTTGAGTGTGTTTTTGTGTCCCCATGCATGCTGCTGTCTGTGTGTCATGTCAGGACTTTCCATGTCATAATCCCCATGGGATAAACTCTGTGTGTGTGTGTGTGTGTGTGTGTGTGTGTGTGTGAGTGCACACGTGTGGCGAGTGTTGAAGAGGGGAACACAGGGTCTGAGACATGTCAAACTCAATCCTTATAGGATATCCTCTAAGAGCATCAAGTGGCAAAGACATGGTGCGTGTGTGTGTGTGTGTGTGTGTCCCACAGTGGTACTAGAGTAAAGTATTATCAGCAAATGTACTCATTATGCAGTAAAATGTTGCTAATATGATGCTTTTGGATTAATATGCCGCATTAATGTGTGTGTTGCATTTTACTGCTGTAGATTTTTAAGGTTGTGCTAATGTTTACTTCATATACAGTTGGGTAGTTTAATCTACGGCAATGCATCATATTCTACATGATCATCATATGTTGGTAGCATCACTGTGAGAACCATGTCTCTCTAAAAAGTCAACTTTTCTCGAGCTCAGAAAAACATGCCCTGTTTTCAGCTTTGTGACGGTGCATTTTCCAGCTGATCCAAGAGGCTTTTTAAATGATTTATTTAGTTTAAGAAGCAGGATAATTTTGTCATTATTAGTAGATTTGTTTTTATTGAAGAGTAGCTGCTAGAAAAACTAATTTGGTGATAAACTCATTTAATTTCCTATAAATTCGTCCCAATAAAAGTCCCACAAATAAAGTCAGCTGAACATGAAACCGTAAAATAGAGGAGATATTTGAAAGCACAAACGGGGACGCAGAAGAGAAACTCAACTTCGAGATTTGGTTAGAAGCTACACAATGACTGAGAGCTGAATAGGACTCCAACTAACAATTATTTTCATTGTTGATTAACGTGTCGATTACTTATTTTCTCGATTAGTTGTTTGGTCTATAACATGTCCCAAAATGGTGAAGAAAGTTGATCAGTGGTTCCCAAAAGCCCAAGATGACGTCGTCAAATGTCTTGTTTTTCACACAACTCGAAGATATTCTGTTTACTGTCATTTTTTTTTTAAATACCCAAACCGATTAATCGATTATCAAAACAGTTAGCGATTTAATTTGATAGTTGACAACTAATCGATTACTGTTGCAGCACAGAGACTTTTAGACTTTTAAAAACGTCTTTCATGAGTCGAGTCTTGCTCGCAATACACGCTAGACGTCACCGCAACCCGTTTATAGGCAGGTCTGGCGTTCTTTGGCCCGACTCTGGAGAAGGGGCGCAACTCGGCACAATTCGGTGCGCTAAAACTGCCAATAAAAACTTAATTCAACACAGCATGGTTTGACACAAAAGCCAAAAGTGCCAATGAGTCTTTGTGTGTGTGTTTGTGTGTGTGTTTGTGTGTGTGTGTGTGTGCGCAAAGCCCCGCTCTCGGTGAGGTGAAACACAGATATCAAAGGAGAGGAGAAAAACTAGCGCGACAGTAAATGAGCAGCAAAATGCAGTAAAGACTCTCACACTGAGCTGAAATGAAACGAGTGCACATGAATTAGGTAAATAAAACATTTAGTTTCTTTCTTTGTGTGTCACTTCTCACGTCATGAAAGAATCCCTTCGTTTTCTTGAACTATCTTAGAATTTGTTCATGCTGAATGTCTCTGTTCAGCACCTCAGTTAAGCTGTTTTGGTGTCTGTGTCGCTGTCCAAGGTGCTGAATCCATCTGCCTGGAGGTGTATGAAAAGACAGTGGTTCTGATGGTGCTGCCATTTTTATGCTTTAATCATCATTATCGTGTATTACGGTTATCCATAATACATGTCTTTGCTGTCTTTGTGCTCATAACAGTCAACTTTTGACCAGCTTTGATAGAAAATTGGTTAGAAAAATAAAGTGAAGCCTTTTATTGCTGGCAGCGACTGAATCGAAGTCTGTCTTAACAAGAAATTCATGTGCGTGTTATATATAAACAAGGTGCCATTAAGAGCATGAATTGCGGGGGGCTTTTTTATCAGGGTGAGGTAAGATTAGCAGCAGACGCTGAAAAATTGGCTGTAACGTTGATGGAAAGCTTTTAAAAGAAACTTAATAGTTTGTTGCTGTTGCTCTTTATACAGAGTTCTTTTTTAACAACATAGCAACCTCCTCGAATGTTGCCAGTTGGCTTGTTTATGTTGTGCAAAAGTTGGAAGTCGTCAAGGAAGATCTTACGGTAAAAAAACAGGTCCATGTACACCGTAATTAGAGTTTTGTTACAGTCCGTAAATGCTTGAAACAGATGATTTGATGGCGATGGTGTTGAAATGTTAATTACTTTCGCATATGGAATAATTTGTGTCGGATTAGTGCAGTGTAATAATGCACAGTGAGCTGCTTTATACGGCACAAGACACGATAAGTCAAGTGGTCTTATCCACCTCTACAGAGACATCAGAGCTCAGGGTCAGTCACAGGGCAGCATCACTAGGATGAGTGGCTTGCTTGAGGTCAAGTAGCTTGAACAGCGCATTGTCCAAGGCGAGGCCATTCATCGAGAAGCACATATTGTCCTCTCACTTTCATTTTCATAGTCCACAAAGGAATATCTGACGTAATCCCACAGCCTGTCTCTGTTGACTGGTGCCCTGTCTGAGCCTTGCTACGCCACATCATTATCCGGGCCACCTGCTAGTATGGCAACAGATGGGAGAGGCTTACCTTGTGCACCCCCGACTGACAGCTCGAGTCATGCAAGCAGACGTTTGTCAATGACAACCACAACAAACTCTGCATGGCACTTGTACACCCCAAACACTTTCCGTATGTGGCTCTCTAATGTGCAACGTGTTAGTTCAGAGTGCGGAGTTATACTGAGAAATGAAATGAAATGCAGAGGAGGTTCTGGACAGATTGTAGATCTGCGCATTCTTGAGATTAGCTGGGATCACTACAACTGTGTCGACTAAAAGCTAAAGCTTTTTAAAGATTAAATCTGTATGTTTCCGTGTATTGTCACGAGAGAGAGGTAACTGAATTGCTTGAATTACAACAGCAATGGCAGAGCCTCTAGCATCATGCTTTTCATTTATGTGGCTATTATTCAGCGAACTGTGTGACCACATGGCCAGCATAAATCCATCCATGTTGTACAAAATATGGCTTATTAACAAACTACAGTATGATTTAGTAATAGGGCTACAACTTCTGTTATGTCATGCAACGTTATTTTTAGCCACACTAGCAGCATGGCTTGAGGAATGACAAAGGCAATATCTTTGTGAGCATGTTTGCATACTTATATTAGCATTTAGCTCAATGTACTGCTGTGTCTAAATACAGCCTCACAGAGCAGTTAGAATGGTTGTAGACTCTTAGTCATGTTGTTGAACAAGGTTAGCAATAGTGTTGTCACAATACTGAAATTTCTGACTTTGATACAATACCTTGAAAAAAATCAATATTCCATACCACTACTCTAGTAAGCAAACCTAACACCAACATTATCCAAACACAATACTTGTTTACTCAAGCAAAAGGGTGAATAGACAACAGGTTGATTTATAAAAATGACCTAAGCCCTAAACCACTCAGATGATTTTTAACCAATATAAGTTGTGGATTTAAGCTTTTAAGTAATCCACATTTCAAAAAGTCAGATTGCAAAATGGTTCAACATCATAAAAATAGAAGGTTGAGCCAAATTGTCCTTTATTCCTGCCTCTATAATTTTTTTCCTGTAAGTTTAGGACACTGTTGCATTAGAAGTACAGTGACAAAAACAAACTGTTCGGAGTATATTATAAAGTTTATTTGTTGGCCAACTATTGCATTTATTCTGTTTATGTTGTGCAATATTATCGTGTAAACTAGTTATTAAACAATGTAATTTGCAGTACATAGAAACAACAGTGCAATATTGTTTATTAGTACATAAACAACAGTGCAACATTGTTTATTAGTACAGAAACAGTGCAACGTTGTTTATTAGTACAGAGACAACAGTGCAACATTGTTTATTAGTAAAGAAACAACAGTGCAACGTTGTTTATTAGTACAGAGACAACAGTGCAACATTGTTTATTAGTACATAAACAACAGTTCAACATTGTTTATTAGCACATAAACAACAGTACCATTTTTAAAAACACATCTTAAGTTGTGTGACTTAAAAATACAATATGACACAATGTTGCACAATTCTTTATGTCATATCCAGTAACAGCTGAATTGTATCATAAATCTCACATCAATAACGAACTCAGTCTTGAGATAACGACATTAAGACGAGGATTTGAGACTTCTTTGATGGATTAGATCTCTTTGTTTATGCAGTAAATACCAAGATAGCGTAATTCCATTTTTATACCAGATTGCATTGTAAACGATTAGCACTCATAATCTGCTCTCACCGTAGAGTGAACCACTCACTCAACATGATCTTGGCCTGATATTTGTTGGGGCTGCATCGCTGGGCAGTGTTGTGTGTGTGTCTCTGACAATTACTTCTTCTATTCTATACAGCTGTGAAAAAGCTCACAACATGCTGGGTGTTGTTTTTAATACAGAATAAATGCAGAATCAGGTACTTTTTGAGATATGGTCCCCTGGCTCTCTGGGTCCGTATACAGTAGACGAGACAACTGTACAAAATACCCTGCTTAGGGATTTTTAGCCTTAGATTTGAGGTGTGCAGCTGAGTTTGCATTTGTGTATCTGCGTTTTTCTGCGTGTACCCTGATCAAGCCATATCGTGCTGCACGGACACTAGGTTGTTAGATTCTTTTGCTCTTTCCAACTGTGCTGCACAGTTATTACTCGCCTCCTGCCGCTTCCTTTCTGCTTCTATTTGCAAAATTCAAGTTTTAAATATTTCTTATTGCTTTCCGAAGTCTCTAAAGGCATAACAAATAAAAAAACGCAAACACACACCTTCCACTGTGGCCATCTTCATCCCATCATCACAAACACACTTACTCTTTCTCACTGTCTCTCTTTCACTCACATACACAAACACACTCACACCAACTTACCAAAGAGTAGAGCATCATTTCTGATTTGCTGAACATCATTCACTTCCCTCTTGCCTTGGGGAGAACTGTTTTTGCCTCATGCTCCATATGGATGCTTGATAAACGTGTCGTATACAACGCAGCATGCATTCAGTTTGAGCATATGTATGTACCAACCTCTCAGGGGTAATTAAGTAATGGATAAAAGTTAGATATTCAATTTGTTTTTAATATTTCATGATGTTCTATCATTGATGTTTTGTTGTTGTTGATGCGTCCTCATAGCAGGGCGAGCGGGACGGAGATGGGGATTCAAAGATGTTGGAATTATTTTCTCGCAAAGGACATTTCTCTGGTTGCCTTTCCTTTCTCTGTTGTGACTTTTTCCCACTCTAAATAACTCTGTCTCCAACTATTACACACTCAGTAGAGCTGAGTGATATTGGCAGTCAGCACTTTTTTAATGAGCATTGTGAAACATATGGACCCGGCTCTATCTGTGTAATTACTTCCATATAGAATTTATTTAAGCGGCCCACTCAAATCCGTCTGACCCCATTCGAAAACATTTGTTTTTTTTCCCGTCCCTCAAACATCTGCAAAAGAATGAAGTTGACAGTGTAGATTGATTAAAATTCTGCCAGAATGGTTCATTCACTCATTCAATACCCGCCCTAATTGACCGTTTGCTGACCCCCTCCTCCAAACAGCAATTGTCCACTCCATTGATGACTAACGAGACACGACAGGCCTGTCAAACATTGGTTTTCTGAAGTAGTGTGTGTGTGTGGGGCTGTAGTTAAACCTTGTTTACATGCCATCCAGACTGTAATTACATGTAATTACATGTAATTACATCCCTGTGTCGACGAACCTGTGGCAACATGCAATACCTGCAAAGCCATGATCGCTGGCAGTTACACCTAAATCAAATTTAATGTAAAACTGACACAATTGATTGATTAATTAATTAAAAAGCTCTGTAGTGTAACCTTTTCAAAAACAAATACAAGAGCAAAAGTGTAAGGAATGGATTAAACGGTGAGTTTATCTCATAGACTGTATATATATATATATAGATGGATGACGCGTCTCCACTTCCTCCCACTGTACAGAAGTGAAGTCAAAACATCCCGGATACTGGCGCTGCCATCTTGCGCTATTGTTAATGGCATTTGGAGCCAGAGTTTGCGCAGTAGTGATCGGGCGATGGAGCCGCAGCATCGAGGTCCCGCCCATGTCGCCCAACAAACCAATCGCAAGCCAAGCACTGCCGCATCATGCTAGCAAGATGGAATCACAGCTGTCAATCATGACGCCACACCCCCTTTTAACAACATCAAATAACTAATTAAAACCAAACTTATCAGAGAAATTAACACCTGAACATAAATCAGCGAGATAAGAACTTCCTAAAATAACAGAAATCGTGTTTGGGAAAAATGTATTTGACTTTGACTTTTTAATTTGGCCCATGTCCCATCCGCTAACATGGAGGGGGCGGGCTTTATGACCTGTACTGCAGCCAGCCACCAGGGGGCAATCAAGATATTTTGGCTTCACTTTTAGGGAGCTGTCATGTTGTCCATCTTTATATACAGTCTGAGGTTTATCTGTTTTAAGCTGGAAATGTTAGCATGTCCAGCTAACTAGCTTATTACTCAGAGAAATAAGATGTTTCTTCCAAGGCAGAGGAGAAAAAAAGCCCAATTTCATGATAATACATCAACTGTGTAGCACTAACCCCAATTTACACCCGGACAAACTTGATATCCAAGACAACATTTTGGTTAGTTCTCGTCCTGAAAGCCAGTTCTCTTGTAATGTTACAATTGAACATACTGTTTAAAATAGAAATAATAAAGCATAAATCTAACCTCTAAGTATGTAAGCTAGTCAATCAAGGTTATGTTAGAATGAAATAATGTTTTCAACCAACTCATTAAACTAACCATCCTGCTTTCATAAGCTCCCCGGGATGCTCAGTCTTCCACGTCGACACCTTACTCTAATGACCTCAGCTGTTGATTTGTTTGTCTGATGTGTCCTAGTTGAAATTCAAAGTCTGATATCTTATCCATGCGCTGATTATATGATTACAAAATCTAACAAGCTCATTAATTGCTCGGAGGCATTTTAATAGAGGTACTAATTGAAAAGCATCCGGCGCTGATAGAGAGAGGAGACCCTGGAGAATTTCAGCGCTGGATAGAGACAATTCAGACAGCAAAAATATTTCATTAGTTTTGTTTTTTTCCCCCATATCAATTAATTAGTTTTCAATTATGGTGTTTGGTGAACAAACTTGGTCAGAAATGGAAATGACCAGAGATGGAAATAGATATTTTATCAAAGGGAGAATATGAGGCGTTGTTTCTCTGTATGTCTCAAACCATCAAGTCTAGTATTCATGTATGTGTGAAAGAATATTTCTTTTAACAAAGTTCAACATTAAAAAAACCCAACCTTTTCCTCCTTTCCTTTTTGCCGTGTTTTCTCTTTTTTTATATTAGTCATTCCTTTGGCTTCTTTCAATTTTCTCCCATGACTTTGCCGAATGTCAAAGGAAAATATTGGCTTGAGAATTTCTTAAATTAACTCAAGCATTCATTCATGTTTTTTTTCTTTTCTCCTTATCTGCCTCCTCTCATTGTTTCTCCACTCCTCACATTCACACTTTCCTTTTCCTCCCTCTTCCTGTTCTCCCTTCCTTCATAACACCACTCGGAACTATCCATCCATAATCAAGATTATCATCACAGCTACCATGCCGGTAATGACCTCAACAACAGATGAATGGTAAATCAATAAGCACTGACCTTGCAGCGTAGTTGGACTGGGCCTCTCTCACTCATACAACAATAACTTCATTATAGAGGGAGACAACCGAAGTAATGGAGGTGTTATTTTATGAAATTATACTCGTAAAAAAGGATTTCCGCGTTGTGGCAGTGGTGTGGCCTAGTAAGGGAAAGAGATTGATCTTTAACTGGAAGGCTTGGGTTCAAGCTCAGTTAATAGAAGTTATTCGCCGTGCTGAAGTGTCCTCAAGCAATCCTGGGGTCTGCTGGTTTTCAAGTCTTTGAGCCTGCACTCTATATAATTAATTATTTCCCTGTTTTTTTGTCCATAGAGATAGGGGGTAGGCACCATATAGGACATTTATTTTTGTTTTCCTGCAATATATATTGCGATATGAAGAAAATGCTGTATATTTTAAATGCTAGAGAGTTAAATGTGTCAATATGGTGAATTTTAGGGAGGCGCCCAGGGTGCATCCGTACTAGATGCCCGAACCACCTCAGCTGGCTCCTTTCGACGCAAAGGAGCAGCGGCTCTACTCCGAGTCCCTCACGGATGACTGAGCTTCTCACCCTTTCTCTAAGGGAGACACCAGCCACCCTCCTGAGGAAACCCATTTCGGCCGCTCCTACCCGTGATCTCGTTCTTTCGGTCATGACCCAACCCTCATGACCATAGGTGAGAGTAGGAACGAAGATTGACCGGTAGATCGAAAGCTTTGCCTTCCGGCTCAGCTCTCTTTTCGTCACAACGGTGCGGTAAAGTGAATGGTAAAACAACAAAAAAGTCACACCCACAATCAATCGAGACAGGATCCGTGTTTCAGGTCGGGGTCAGGTGAGTTACTGACATTGCCGCAGACAGTCCGCCCCGGTTGAGCCCCGTCCCTCCCCGCAGGGAGAGAGGGCACAGCGTGCAAGTCCACGGCTCCGGGACGCGGTGAGGCCCGGAGCGAGGGGTGCTGTAACACTCACGACCACAGCCGCGAACCACTCTCACCCCTGGCCTTTTCAAGCCGACCTCGAGCCGGTTGCGGCGCACTGCTGTGGAGGAAATGCGCCCGTTTAGGCCAAACCAGCGTCAGGGAGATGTCCCACGAGGGGATCCTCCAACACCGAGCGGCCGTCCCTGAATCCCCACATCCGTTGAAGTGTAAAAATACTTACGGTTCATTTTGAAATTGCGGCGGGCCTTCCTCGACTGTAGGTAGCCTAATTAATGGGAAACACTGGGGTCATGGAAAATAAGAACTGTAGGAGTTTTCCTTTTGTATCAAGCAGCAAAAAAAATAGCAGCCTACATGTTTGAGTTAATTTGCTGACCTCGCACGTCCTACGATGTCACTATAGTGCATGCACACATCACAATGTCAATGCTGAAACGATATATCGTGCTGCCCTAATAGTGGGTTCCTTTTTAGGCCTCAGTCATCATAAAGTCACCACTTAAAAACTAAGAGCTGGAGAGGACATGGACTTTCTTCAACAAGAACAATTGAGATCCACTAGAGCAAAGCACTCCAGCTGCCCCAGTGGAGCTGCCCAGTGGAGCTGCCCAGTGGTCAACAGTTAAGACTTCCAGATTGAATGAGAAGCAGAGAGCTGAGAGAGGAACAGGGGTTCATTTTGGTTTTGCCTGGATAATGAAAAGCATGTTCGCATTTTGCTAATAAGCCCTGGTGCGGTACAGGCAACTGACTCAACTGACGGGTCGATATTAGCATTCCTAAATCCTAAAAAGACAAACAGATGTGTGATTGAGAAAGCTGCAGCCAGCTCAATAGAAACAGGAAAGACTGTTAATACACATAAGAGACACATATTATGTGTATGGAATTGGAGAAAACTTGCCACAAGATTCATTTAGTAGCTGTTTTGGAGCTCTGGATAATATCAAACGATCTTTCTCAGCAGGTGATCAAGCAGATGTTTATACATTTTCAACTTTTTCGGGGCGCTTTAAGGTCTTCGCAAATATGTACAAAATCTCATCAAAAAGTCTATTTATTAGCCGATATGGAGCTTTCATCATCATCATCATCATCATATTACTTGATCTTCATCAGCAGGTGCAGATAGCTGGCGTTTTGACCAAACTCTTGTCTTTTTTCTTTTGATGTCCAATAATCTGTCAGGCGAGATCTACACACAAAAAAAAAAGACACAAGAGAAAGAGATGAAGCCAACAGAGTGGCACCGTTTTCCAACGACAACATAATGGGAACGTTAGATCACCTGAGCCAAGATAATGAACTGAACTAAGAGAGATAATTGAATTTTGTATCACCCTCAGTTACAATTTCACCTTCACTACCTCCGTTTACCGTCTATACCTCACGGCCAGGGTATGAATATAATGATTTGTCTGTCTTTCTAAGTTGCTCCATCTCTTCCTCTCCTTCCCTCAGGTGTCCGTCCCTCCTCCCTTTGTCCTTCTCTCTCTGACTCTGCCTTGTAATCCCCACCACCTCTCTTTTCTCCTTCTTGCCATTTTCTTTTTCTCTTACGCTCTCTGTTCTCTGATGCATTTAAACGCTACAGTTCTTTCTTGCATGGAGTATGTAATGGACCTAAGTTGCACTTCTTTACACCATGAAGCACAGAAGTAGAGAGGCAGAGAGCTGGAACAGGAAGAGACACTTACTCAAAAGGAATTAAAACAATGCAGCTTGCTAAAACGCTGGATCAGGGTTTGTGAACTTGGAAAAACACCCCCCCCATGTCTACTGGTTTATTGAACTCATCACCTAAACTAAGACACCGAGAGGGAGGATCACGTATAAAAGGTAGAGGGCAAGACAAGAGCGGGGACGGAGATAAAAGTGCAGGATGGCTGAGAGTGAGAGAGGAGACGAGAAGAGGACGACGAGTGGACCAGGATGTGAGAACAGAGATGGAGTAGATTGACACAGGCAGTGAGATAAAAGGTGATTGACAAGGCAAGAGACAGGTAGAGAGGGAGGAAAGATGAGAAAGGGGAGCTGTGGGACGGACTCAAAAGACAGAAGAGGGAATTTAGGTTCTTACAAAAACCGTACAAGTCAGTAAAAACTCTTTTTCAAGCCGTCTTTGAAGTTTAAAGGTCACATATTATGCTCATTTCCAGGTTCATAGATGTATTTTAATGTTGCACTAGAACATGTTTACATGCTGCAATGTTCAAAAAACCCTTTATTCTTCTCATACTGCAGCCTGAGTCTGCCTGCCTCAGAGCCTAATTCAGCCTCTGTCTGAAAACCACTGATTCACAGCCTGTCTCCTCCCACTCTGATTGACAGAAAACGCTGACCAATCAGAGCAAACTTCCTCAACAACAACAGCGTCACCCTCCCCCTCCCTCCCGGAGAAGCTCTCTCTCTCTCTCTTTCTCTCTCTGAGAGACGAGTGGAGAGATAGCAGCTAGAATAAAGTTTATAAACCTGGGCACAGCACCAGCGAAAATAAAGTCCATCCACTGGGTCTTCAGAGGATCCGAAGTGGGTACATGGTGCAAGCTTTTGTGTGGAGTATTGCAGCCAACAACAGAACAAGCGGGTTTTCCTTTCAGCATGTTTACTAGTAAACAGTCGAAATAACAATGGCGGACGCAGCTTGCTGAGCCGGCTACTCCGTGGGCGGGGTTACCAAGCCGGGGTATGGGGTGAGGGGGGTGCTGTTCTGTTTCACTGGAAACAGGAAAGCCATATATGGCTTGCATTTCTGCCTAATGACGTCAGAAGACTAGGAAAAAAGCGAATTTTTATTTCTGCACCCATTTCCGGACAAACGGAGGAGGAGAAAAAGAGAGAGGATGGTCTTTTATGATACTATGGTGGCCTGTAGACACACTGGGGACAGATATTGATGTTTAAAAGACATGGAAAAGTGCATTTTGCATAATATGTGACCTTTAATGGGTGAAACGTCATTAAAAAGACATTGTTGGGGGCTTAGATAAGTGCCTGATTCTATCTAACTTTATGAAAGTTTTACTGAAAAACCCTTTTTAGTGAGGGTTTAATGCACGGTTTCCATTAGGACATTGTTTAGTGGAGGTTGTAAATGTGCCCCACCACTCCTGACTCCCTTATAAAGTAAGGAAATAAAAACAGCTGTTCATTACTTTGCTGTCTGATCACATAATAAAACACATTACCTGAAAGCATACATGCCAACCTTGAGACCACCCAAAATATTAAGGATTTCAAAACTAAAGCTGGCGGTCTGGAGGTCCTCCCTGTTGTCTCTTTTTCAGAGACATTCGTTTCCAGCGTTCTGGTGATTTTTAAAGAATGAAAATATCAAAATGATAAGTACACTGTAACAGCATTTTTATGTTAAATACTTGCTGTCAGGAAAGAATATAGAAGAATTTGCCCCTCTGGCATGAACTTGAGTGAATCTCTGGCATAAACAAATTTATTTCCAATGGCTTGCACCACACAAACGACAGCTTTTCCCTGCATCGACTTTGGGCTTTGTGATGTGCGAGCACAAGTCAAACTATGTTGTGTCGCGAGGTTGTGAGCAACTTTCCTCTGCCAGGAAAGAACATTTGGTGTAGCTGTATTTAGGGTTGCACAATTAATCGAAATTCTATCAACATCGCAATGTGGCCTTCTGCAATGTTCAAATCGCAGGAGGCGCAATATTTGTTGAGGGCAAAATATGTCTCAAAATACCATTTTAAATGAAATATTATGGTGCTGCAGAGATATCCTGGCCGACACATAATATTCTACAGACTCAAGAAAACATTTTTGTTTGGCACAGATCCCAGCAAAAGTCACACATAATCATTTTATTATGTTTTTCAATGAAAATGAAAATAATTATATTTAAAAATTATCATTTCTTCTAATATCGCAATCGTTCAGTCCTACTTTCAACATCCATTTCTGATCACACTCAAAACACCGGACCTAATATGTCATTTGCATTTTTGAAACCACAAATTTCATCATTAATCTGTTGGGTATTTTACTGTCCAGTTTATTTATGATTCAATGTAAAGTTTAATGTAATATGTGTATTTAAACCCTAAAATTACAATTCAGCTTCATGTGTTTTTTTTACTGCCCGTTTTCATATTTCCTAATATGCTGCTTTGAAATATGAACTGTATAACAACATCATAATTTTATTATGCCTTTCAAAGAAAATGAAAATATTGAGGTAAAAATTACCATTCCTTCCAATATCGCAAATCATATTGCAATTGTCAGTCAAAATAACCACAATTAGACTGTATTGCTGTCCGAGTGGAAACAGTAGGGCTTATACACGCTGTACAGTGCCAGAAACGGGTTAAGATAACGAAAAGGAAAAAAGGGGTGAACATTTGTCATGAATTGGGAGAAATACGGGAGAATTGTCACCCTGGGAGGAAAACGAGAGAGGGCAATGAAAAAGTCTCCCGGGAAAATCTGAAGGGTGGGCAAGTACGCATGAAAGTCTCTCTAAGGTTTCTCTCTTAAAGATCTATTAATATCCCGCCTTCGCAATAATGAAAACCTTGAAATGCAAATGTAGCAATACACTTTTTTTGTTACAGATTTTTAAACATACACGATGTGATGTAATGTGGTGATGTGGTATTCCCAGTCCTAATCCGGCCAGATGTCATATTTCCTGTCGCTATTACTAATAAGGCAACACACCAAAATCTTTATCTGATGCGAGAAAAATTAGGTTATTCTAGTGTTTAGCTTCCACCTAAAATACACAGCTGGGATACCTAACCTAACCGAAGGGATCTGCTCTGGTTAGCTAATGACTTGACTGACCTTACCACTGCAGTGAACTACAACAATGAGGTTTCTTACAGTAGAACATTAATCTGACGCTCACATAGAACACACATACAGTAGTACTGCTCTTTCTCCCACACACATGCCCATGTACTGTACAGTCTCTCTGCCGTCCTCTCAAAGTTATCTCCCCTCTGCTTCCCCTTTATCGCCGACCTCAGCTGTCACATTATCACAGAAATGGAGGAGAAATAGTGTGAGTGTGTGTCAGAGAGTAAAAAACGGTTCTTTGTCATAAGGGGCTCTTTAACTTTTCAGCCCATTTTAAGGATGGGATCCAGCTGAGAGTTTTAGTTTTTTTCCCCAAGGATCTTATGGAGACTGTCCTCCTTTTATACAAGCATGCTAAAATTACCTATGGAGTGGATACAGTGTGATGTTCTCATTGTACAGCGAACAGTTAGGAAGGTGCTGTCCACCACTTTAGTCCAGTTTTTTTATGAAACTAAAATAACTGCTATATCAATTCAGACTTGTTGATCTTGTATGCACAGTGTGTGTTAAAATGCTTGCTGTGGTGCCCATCAGGAGATAGAGTGCTTGGGGCCAAGGACTCAACTTTCCTGGCTGTGTACGCAATTAAAAGGTGTGAACCTGCGTTTTGACCAGAATTTCTAAATGCCTGAATGGAAGCATTTTTATTTTATACTACAAAGAAGCTTAAAATAATATGCAGATGGAGATACATGTCCTTTTTTCTCCTTATATTTCACATAGTTATTTTAATATTACCACCAAGGTCGCAGGTACCATTGACGACACTGAGACCGTGTTGCCAATGTTGTTTGTCGAAGGTAACGTTTAGTAGCGTTAACGTTATAACAACGTTATTAATATTACCCTAACATTTGACCGCTAAGCAGCTGATTCCATGCCAAACAGAGGGTAAAGTAAACAACACGTTAACGACAAGGAGAAGCGCTCGTACAAATCCCATTTTATAATATCGCAAGTCAAATCCAGCAAGCCATATCTATAACCCAAAATTAGCGGTCTTGAAAAACGGCAAAACAGGAAGTGACCGATTGTAATTGCCTGCCTATAATAACCATAATACCGAATCTATTCAGGATTTCTACATAAAATATATTGCTTAATGTAGTATATCATCCATTCAGAATACCAAAAACAGTTCTTACATATTAAGTACAGGAAACATTTTAAAAATAAAAATCATTTTCAAATGTATAAATGCACAATTATGAGATTATCTTCATGATTGAAAGCATGATTTGTCTTCTGGAGCTATAATAATCATCAAAATTCTACTAAAAACTTAGTTTTTTTGGTTCCTTCTAGACATACACAGTTGTCTTACACTCAGTATTGATGTATTGGAAGAAAAATACAAGGGTTATATAAGTTATAAGGGCAACATAAGCCTCTTTCACCATAAGCTCCAAATACTGCAAGTTTAAAACTGGAACCAGGTTTTTACATTCTACAATCACAGACAAATTACACATGGTAGTTTCCAAGAGGGTGATTTTTCAAAGTTAATATCTTTAAATGTGTCTGTTTTAAGACCAAAAAAAAGAACAGAAATTGAATTAAAAATATCTTTCTCCACCCGAGACCATTCCTGACAGTGTGGAGAATTATTTGACACGTTTAAACCATTATGAAGAGAAATAAACTTTACATAAAATGTAAGCTCATCCTTCTCGGTGAAACGGTGGGGAAATGATGTCGCCTGGCTTTTCCCTTTCCCTGCCTGCTCACTCCAGTCTGTCCCCAGATTCCCTTCTCCTGATGGACAGTATTGTGGCTTTGTTGAGGTAGATGAGTCTCTTCTCCAACCGGATTGGCAGCTGCTTACAGTCACGATTTCCGATGTGGAGTACCATAATCTGCACAGATGCGAGTGTTTGAACTCAGTCGAGTCGCTGTGTAAGCTGTCAATGCTGTGATGCTTCAGAGGAATCAGGGGAAAACCTGCTAGTTTTGGAAGTCAATATGAAACTCCATTGTACCAGTTTTCCCTCGAAACACAATATATGATTGTTTACATATTTCAAATTAAGGATTTTAATCAGAGTGGAAGTCTGGATGATCCTTGTTTTTCTTTATGTTGATGGCACTTATATATATATTCTATAAGATAACTTAGAAAACAAATGAAGTCACACTCCCTCTGTATTTGTTGTAATTTGAGTTTCTCTGTGCTTTATTTACATAGATGGTCCAGCCGCACATGCATGTGAGGGTGCCCCACTCACCACCGCTCACATCCCGCTGATAACGCCATCCAGACCCACGGCGTCTTCGCAGAAGCATAGCGCCCACCCTCCGGTTTCCCCCTCAGGTAAACACTGTTAGATCTGTCAGCACTGTTGTCGTTGTTTGCACTGTTTGTGCTGTTCACCACCGTTAGCTGCTACCCGCCGGCTCAGCCGCTGCCATGTTGAGAGCCGCGTGGAGGCAATCCATAGGCTCTGAATTTGGAATTTAGCATCTTTAAAGTATTTTTTTGTCATAAATGAGGAGTAAAGGAGGAACTGACAAAAAAAAATGGAGGGCACGGTGACTAGAAAGACTAGTCAGCAGACTGTACACTGTTTATAAAATGTCAAAATAGAGAAAAATGTCCATAGTAATTTCAAAGAGCCTAAAGGGATGTCTTCAAATGTCTTGTTTTGTCCAATCAACAGCCTAAATACCAAAGATATTTAGTTTACTATCATGTATGACTGAGAAAATTGTCACATTGGAGGAGCTGGCACTGGTGAAAGGTTGGTATTTTTGTTTGAAAACCGATTAATTGATTATCAAAATAACTTTATTACTAACTACCAACATTCCCATCAGCCTCAGTTGTACTTTGTACGTAGCACTAAGAAGCTAATGTTAGCATGCTAACACACTAAACTTAGCCATTTTTTTCCTGTACATACAATATACAGAATACAATACTACCACACAACAATCTCTCAAATTCTTTACTTGCTGGCATTAGCATTTAGCTCAAAGCACTGTTACATCCTGCCTACATCCTCACAGAGCCGCTAGCATGGCTTTAGATTCTACTGTATGCTAAACTAAGACGGTGAACATAGTAAACAATTAAACCCGCTTAACAGCAGCATGTTAAAATTGCAGGCTGTTCTCATACACTATTTGTAGCTATACCTTCGAAAGTAACGTACTATAATTAGTATATATATCCCACAAAATCAATTTGTATGTAATCCACATAATCATGACCCAGGAAGTATTAAGAACGTCGAACTTCGCGTAGTGAGGAAGTCGGGCTCGATGGGTGGGTCAAACAAACACCCTGTGTGAAACCAGAAGTCAACGTTGATGTATTTGTTACGTAACTTCCGTATTTAAATGACGTAACTTCTGTAGTTATTTTAACCCAAACACCACGATCTTTTCCTAAACTTAACTAAATCGTTTTGTTGCCTAAACCTGACCAAGTTGTTTCCTGTGATGACGGAAGACTGTACGCATTTGAAGAGCGGAATTGACATCATGTGTTGCTGGACATTCGTAGGAAAACGTTTTCATAAGATATCATACAAACCATACTTTGTAAAAATTGTCATTTTGAGCAAGTTCGCATGCTGACGTTAGCCCTTTAGCTCAGTATAGCCCCCTAAAATCAAAGCATATAAAGGCTTATATAATATAAACAAAAACTCACAAACATACATACAAACATGAACGAATAGACATACTGTGCATGAAGTGACAGACTCTGATATACACATACGGTACACACATCATCTATCATACAAAACACACAAACTCCACATTACGCCCTACGCACTCATCCATGTCCTCATGCATCATTTTACTCATGTATAATACCTCTCTCTGTCTCACTCACACTTTCCCAGCCTCCCTCTCTGTTTATACTTCTCTGACTCAACCCCAAACACACACACTCACACTCACACACACACACACACACACACACATCTCAGCTGCCACGGTGACTAATGAGAATATGTGACAGCGCCGGCAGTAAGTGAGACAGAGAGGAAGTGAAATCGAAGGACACCCGGATTTGTCATTGAGGAAATGAAGGGTTACAGGGTTCAGTGCTCGCCACTTCCTTCCGCCTGACCAATGGCTGATGAGTATTTAGAATAGATTTACAGACAGAGGGGACCAGATTGAGACTCTGTTGTGAATGTGACCTCTGTCTTTTTTATATCCATTTATCTTTATCCAGCTCGCTTTCCTTCCCATTCCTCTCTTCTTAATACGGGTCTTCCTCTCTTAGCTCGCTCCGTCTCATCCCAATCACTCCCCGGCTTTTCCTTCCTCCTTCGGTATTCATTTAATGCCTCTTCACCATCACTCACACTTTGTTTGTCTCTCTACCATCTCTGTCTCTGCCGTTGCTCCATTATGATCCTTCCCCTCCCACCCCCCGTCCGTCTGTCTATTTCCTCTACTCATCTCCTCCTTTCTTTCAATCCGCACTCTCGTATTTCTCCATCTATCCATCTCTCCGTCTCTTTTTTCTCAGGTGGCAGAGCAGATTAGTGGTTAGTGAGACCCATCCCATTACTGTAAGGTTACAGATTCAATCTCCCAGGCAGACAGTGTGCACATCAACAGACGTGTGTCCTGTCAAAATGTCCTTGAGCAGGATGCTGAATATACACCTGTGCAGTCATTTTAAGTCTCTCCTGGATAAGAGATGGGTGCAAAAAAGTATATTGCTATATTATCTCGTATTACTATCCTTGAGGTTATCCTCAAAGCATTCGACCTTCACTTATTGTAAATGCTGTTATTACATTAAACCAGTGTTTTTTAAAGTAAGGGTTGGTACGCATAGATCTATCATCTATAAGTCTCTAACGTACTAAAAGCATAATACACACATATTAAACACTTTATTTTTTTAAGGGAGGAAACTAACTTTTTAGGGCTGCAACTAACGATCATTTCCATATCGAATAATCTGCCACTTATTTTCTAGATTGACTCATTAATCGTTTGGTGTATAAGATGTCAGAAAAATGGTAAAGAATGTTCATCCCAGTTTCCCAGAGTCCAAGGTGACTTCTTCAAATGTCTTGTTACTTTCTGACTCACAGTCTGCCACCTTGTGTTGCTATCTGCGCCAAAACCTGGCTCACTTTTAAAGCAAAATTTCACAGGTAGTTTCTGAGATATTCGGCTAACTAACAAACAAACAGATAGGACTGATAACAAAACTCTGGTGTTGGTAATGATCCTGATCTAAAGAGAACCTCTATATACAGGTCAGCTGACCAGCAGCACACACATCTGTGGTGGTCCACACTAAGCCAGAACACTTTTTACTTAGAGGAAAAATAATCTCCTATCATCTCGTATCAAACAAATGAGCAAAATGATATTGTAAACCCAGAACCTAAATGAGGTTTTGTTTTCTTTCCGCCAAGTGTCCTGGAAAACCATTTGTCACATCCTCCTTATCTGGCTTCCAAAGCTTTATCTTTTGGATAGAAAATATTGTTTTTTGAAGAGGAGGTTGAAAGGCAACGTTAACAAAAAAAAAGACTTTGATTGTATGAAGGCTTCTTGGACGCGGTTGTCAAACACTCAAAGGTCTGAAGAAGCACCTTTTGAAGAAGAGTGTTATTTATTTTCTTGATCATTATTAGTGGACGTTTGCTTGTTGGTTTGCAGCTTCCCTTTAGGCTACGTTTCACAAAGATCAGAGATGTGTTTGCGGGTGTGTATGTACACTGTATGTATGTATGTATGCAGCCCAACATGTGCATATGCTCTTGGCAACTGGGACTTTAGTTAAACTTTGATTAGGGTTAATTATTATATAACATGCAATAATGGACTTTGTTAGAGGCAATATGTCTTCAGGGCTCATTTACTGCACTTGTTTCAGAACTAACAGGATTACTTCTCCAAAAATTCACTGGAAACCAATAACTTAGAATTAGGTCATTTTGCAACAAGTCAAATGTTCACTAAAGTAATAGAGTGCTACAGGAACAAGTCCTAAAACCTGGAAATGAGTTAGTATTTTAGCATGTCCGGTTCCCTTGTCTGGAAGTCAATGTTTTTTTTTTTTAATGGGTTTTTAGTTAGATGCCTGAAATAACTATAATAATTGGTTAATACAAGCTTAAGAGATTTTCACGTTTTGTTCTACGACAAAAAATACATCAATAAATACCCCACTTGTGACTTTTGAAGCCTTGATGTGTCTTCAAAAAGGCAGTTACTAACAAGTGGCTAAATGAGACTACTAAACGTCATGACGCCAACTGGTTACTTGTGTATACTCGTGCTCATGGGACCGTGGCGTAGTTCCATTACAGCCTAACGTTAGCTTTTTTACTTCTGCCGATTGCATTCACACTTCAAAAATCATTCAAGTGGTGTTCATTTGTGAAGATTATCTTGCTGAACAAAACTGGAAAATGGAAAAATCCCATTGGCTTTTTGTCGAGGGAACCATGGCGATACTAACTTCCTGGTTGGCCTGCAAAAATCCTTCATCCCTGGAGCACTCTATAGGAGGGTGTTTAACGTCCTGCTGACAGTAAACACATGAATCATACGATTGAACCATTAGTTGGACATAGAAACAGAAGAGATAATCAAAGCATTTCCCTCCTCTCTGTGAAGGACAGCTTTGTAGTCTCTCTGCGGTTGAAAATCGTCTTTGTCCTTGTTTATTTTCTATCAATAAGACCACATCAAATGCACATTAGGAGTCCCAATCCTCAATTTTGTTGTTCACAGAGAGGGGCAGAGTAAAAGAAGCTTTATATCTCAGTGTGTTGGCATTATCTGTTTATACGGAAAGACATGAACACGCAAGTATCCAGACTAACCAACACAACGGGAAAGAGGATGACGGTTATCACAAACTGGGCTCTTTTTGTTAGTGTGTCTGTGAGACAAACAGACTAAGACCTGTGTAAATGATTGCTTGTTGTGAAATTACTGCTGCGGAATGAAGGTCACCGTTTTAGCATTTCGTATTGCGCTCTCTGAAACAACCAAGGAATACAGACGCATGAATAATGCATTGGGAGATGAAGTTATCACATCTGATGCTGTTGGGCCAAAGTGCAACTTATTATTTCAGGAGATGATTGACAGATGATAATGACAAGTGGTAGCATCATGGATTGGTTGTTTGATGTCACGCACTCCTTTGATGTTCGGCTAAAAAAAGGAAGATCAAACGTAAACAAACATGGATGTACCGAACCCTAACAAGAAAGTGAAAGTGAAAGTGAAAGTTCTGACTCGGTAGTTAACTTTTTTCAAGTTTGTTTAAAAGAACAGTTTGCCGTCACTGATGTGATGTCAGGTCAAACCTGCATGTAAGCTGAATTTGTTGGAAACAAACAATCAACATAAACATTTGTTTCCGCAAGTTCCAACTTGTTTCAACGGTATTCCTTGCAAACTCTCTCTCTCTCTCGGTCTCACACACACACTGAGTTGAATTTTCCCAGCTAAGTCAGCTAAAGAAGTGTGTGTTTCCCTTGTTGACAAGAAAAAGGAGCACAACACCGTAGCAGCTATGAGCGCTAACGTTCCTGTCAGAGTGTTTCTGATTGCTAGAGACAAATGTGCAGACGCAATATTGAATGTATGCCCACTATAATACACCACAACAGAACAAAGTGTCTTCGTTTCAGGCAGTTGGTTAGAGTGAATTGATACAGTTAAAATCAGGCTGACACTATATTTATGCTTTGGGAGGAAAAAAGATTCTGGGTAACCTCTAAAACCCCTGAACTTCACAACCAGATTTAATTTATCATTCCTCATTCTGCATGTGTGGAATTGCAGACCTTGATAAGTCAACTCAGTAGTTGGACGTTTTAATCATTAAGATTCCAGTCCTGGTTGATTTATTGTGCCTTCAAATGGGGTCGTGTTTACCGTGTTCACGAGAAGAGTCCATGTTAACGCTCCCTTCTTGTGGAATTCACGACCTCGTAAGTAGAAAGTTTCTGAATGCTCAGAGTTCTCAAGTTGTGACGTGTTTGTTGACGTTGTCAGAAACAGCGAAGGCCATGGAAGTTCATTTTTAATAATTTGATATATTGTAATTTAAGTTGTATATTGTCTTTCTTCGTAATTTTATAACAGGACTAAAAAAAATTTGATATTCCCAACGGCCTCATCTTTTTCCTCTGTCATTATGCATTTCCTGCATTATGTTACCCACTTGATAGCTTGCTAAATTGATAGAGTATTAAATACTTGACAAATTTCCCTTTAAGGCACATTTTGAACGGATAATAAATGTGCGATTACTCATGGACAATCATGCGATTAATCGAGGTTAAATATTTAAATCGATTGACAGCCCTAGTATGAACCCATCATAAATATATAGAATATAAAACATACTAAAATATGCATTATACACATATTTTTCACTCATTAGTATGCCGTTTCTTTCAGGATCTTGAGTGATGAAACATTTTTAAAAACTTGCCCTATGTCCCATCACACTGAAGGCATACATATGGATATATAGTGATTTCTTTCTCTTTGTTCTTTTTGACATTAATTTTCTCTCATGCTGCTTATTGTAACCCCCCCCCCCCCCACCCCCAGTCGCCTTCTTCCTTATTCCTTGATTTTCTTTCTCTACCATCCTCTGAAAGGAGAGATGTATTGTGGAGTTGTCAACATGACTTCTTATTATGGGGCTAAGTAAGTGTAAAATTGACTTTCGGCCAGAATGTGACAACTCACTGAAACCAATTGCGGTTTGAGTCTGCGGGGTTGTGTCTCAGTCTGTGTGTGTGTGTGTGCGTGTGTGAGACACAGAGAGCATGTCCTTGCATATTTTTTTGTCTTTCACCATGTCTGCTTTTGTGCATGGCGGAAACAGCGATTGTGAAAATTTGTCTTTTCTTGTCGGAGATCTACAGGATAAAGGAGGATACAATTTTACCATTTTGGGTTGCAAATGAATACAAGCATATGCCAGCCCTTATTTAAATAAAACAAGGACATTTTGCACAGAGACGACAGTGTGTATATATGTTTTCACTCAATTAAACCCTTCACAAGTCAACATACTAATTTACACATCAATATGGCAGATCACTTTTTTCTGATTTCAATGTTTTAGCTTACATTTATTTATAAAAACGTCAAGCAGGGCACACTGTGAGTGAGTCCTGTTGCAGACGTCCAATCCTTCACTCACTCCCCGGCATCAGCCTTGCAGGAGTTACTTCAACCAGGGCCACCCACGCACACAAAGCAATAAAATCCCCTCATCGTCGGTTGTAAGGAAAGCGGTAACGCGCCGTGAGCTGGAGTGCTCCTCTCTGTGATGTGTGCACCACTCGGGCGTGCGGTCGAGACACTCCATACAAGGTTCAATCAATTTGACCTTTGACCCTGTTTGCCGCTGGCCTTTCAAAAGGCAGCCTACTGTATGAGCTTATATGAACTGATATAAGAGGAAAGTGGAGGTGGAGGATAAATATAATACTTCAATGGATGGGAAAAACCAATTTTCTGTGTGTAAAAGTATTGAGCTGTTTCCTAGTAAAGCAAGCATATAGTGTAGGCGTTAGTGTACTTGAGAGCTAAAAATCTGAGTTCTACAGTATGAGCAATGTACAGAGCCCAACAGGTTTCATAGGCTAGAAAAAATATTAAAAAAATATTAGTGCTTTCAACTTAACACGATAATAACACGTTAACGCAAATTTGTTTTAACGGCACTAATTTGTTTTACGCATTAACACAATCAATCTTTTGGAGATTGTAGTGGGCTCAGTTTTAAAGCTAGAGTAAATATACTGGTATCATATGAAACTAGAAAGGAATTTATTACTACCAACCATGTCATACTAGCTTGTTGCAAAGAAGGTTAAATAACGCTCCGAACTTGCGGTACATTTTTTGGGGTCTGGATCGAATACTGGATCAATATCGACTATAATAAAGCAAATCAAAATCTGATCCTTCTTTATCTTCCTTTTTTATATAACTGTTTGAGAAGAGCATGTACATATGAATCAGCTGGATACAGTAACTCATATAGTTCCTTTACAACAAGTAGAGTTGTTCTGATACCGATACCAATATTGGAAATGTGTCCGATACTGCCCAAAATTCGGTAACCGGTATCGGTGATTACGCCAGTCTATAAACCGATCCGATACCAAAATGTATCAACCCAGAAAAAAAATCATCTTCTTTAACCGGAAATCAATTCTTCTTCGCCGCTGCGAGCAGCGAAGAAGCCATATTTCACAGTGGCAAATCAAGTAAGACTGCGATATGTAAAGTATGTAAGGCTTCCGTTTCCAGGGGTGGCATTTTCAACACCAGCAATCTTATAAAACATTTGAAGACGCATCATGTGAAAGAGCACGACGACTTCACCGAGGGAAATGGGGAAAAAAAGCACAAACTACAGCAGCAAATGTTGGAAACCGTAATCCAACGATGAGATAAATTTCAAAAAGATAATCCAAAACAACAAAGATATTATATTCATCACGTTGGTATCTGATCGGTATTCAGTATCGGCCGATTACGCAAGTTCAGGTATCGGAATCGGTATCGGGAAGGAAAAAATGGTATTGGAACATCTCTTAACAACAGCTACCTGTACTTTAAAGATTCTCTCTGTCTTTGTTTTTGTTATGGGAATGTGCCATCCTCCATCCTCTTGTGTTTTTTTTTATGATTGTCCAGCTGATAAAAACAGCAGTTGGTGTCATATGTGCTTTTCTGAAAAAGGTCAGATGTTTTCAACTTTTGAAAGCTCTCTGCTCAGCCAGAAAAAGCAGCTTGGTACAGAGCTCTTTTTAAAGGGCAGCCACGTTCTGACCATCTCATTGTGTTTTTATGTAAAAACAAAAAAAACACACACACACACACACTGCAAAAAATGAAACCAAAAAAAAATGTTTTGGGATACACAAGCGAGATGGATGTCTGTATTAAACCGGAGAGGGTGGAAAAGATATAGAGAGAGAATAACCAAGAGGAAATGTGAGGGAGATAAGTAGAGAGATAGAGAAGCGAGAGATTCGGAGTGGTGGATAGAAGCTGAGGGCGAGAATGTGTGAGGGAACAAGTGTAAGAGAGGGTAGGCAGAGCTTTTGAGTCCTGAATAGTGTAACCAAGTGAATGAGAGAGAAGCAGATAGAGACGGACAGAGAGGAGGAGAGATTGCAGATGTCATGTTGACGGATGGGCTGACATTTCCCCTGCCCTTGCTAATGCGGTCTCACTGCTGACGCTGCTACTGTACACACACACACACAGGCACACAAGCTCTTTAACAACTATCCTTATTGAGTCTTTCTCACATTTACTTTGACACTATTATGTGCTCCTGTTCTCATCCACAGCCCCTCACATGCTTTTACATAGTTTTCCTCCCTTGCTGCCATCGATTTTTTTCTTTTGTTCTCAACACACACGTACAGAGAGCAAAGATGTATCGCCTTTACTTGCAGGTATCAGTGTTTAAAATCGAAGCTGGAACAAATGGAGACTTGGTTCAGATTGTCTCTGTGCTTTTGTTTTAAGACAAAGACAAACAGCGATGTCTCTCCCGTCTAACAACATCTGTCTGCTAAATAAACCGGACTTACATTAAATGAGTAATATATCTCAACTGATCTTGAGTAGAAGATGAAAAATAGGCCTGCAACTGATTTTGTGCTAAAATTGATGAACCCAGCAAAGGCTGTGTGCTTGCCACTGTCTTAGGTGGAATTATTGGTCATAATTTTTTCTCAAATCCAACTTTTTTCTATATCTACAAACATTCTCAATTATAGGTAATATCAATTTCCACATAATCCACATTAAAATGCTTTCCCTTCCCGGCCGGAGTAGAATAGTATTGCTCTTTCCTGCAAAAAGGAAAAGACGCATTGCAGTTGGATCATTCTGTCTGGCAAAGAATTCAGTATAAATCTGGTGCTCGAATCCAAATTAAAAGAGAAGTTTATTAGTGTAGCACCTTTAAATTACAAAGACAATTCACAGCATTTAATAAAAATGTCACGAAAAGGAAAATGAAATTGATTAATACAGATCCGAAAATGTAATATGATACAGTAAAAAGACAAAGTAATAAAAAATTGACAGGGCAGTAAAGAATTAGAAAAAGCGAGTCGAAGTGCAGAAAATAATAAATCAAAGGTGCAGGAGAGTATGTTTTTAATTTTGATTTTGAAGTGCCTAAATTTAAACTTTAAACATGTTATGGAAGTTATTTCTATCTGTGTGTCTGGATATGTAACGTGTTTCTGATTTAAGGCACCAATTGGCGACTGCTGGATTTATATTCACCAAACACGTCTGAAATATTTTTTTATCTTTCACCCATTAAGTGATTTATGAACTAGTTGAAGCACTTTTTATTATTATCAAAGCACCACAGTTGTTACTGTCTTGCAGGATTTGTACCAAAGGAAGAGGTTTAATAATAGAGGCCCTAGAATTGAACCCTGGGGGACTCCACATGTAATGGTGATTCATGTAACGGTTTAACCGTGGTACACAATCTTTTTATCTTGCAGGGTTTGACCTAAATGGAGCTTATAAATAGCCCAATAATCAGACTGAATTGCCATTTTATTTTCGCTTCATCATTGTGTCTAACATCGTGTTTATATAAGCCCTTTTCTGTTTTGGGCGAGTGAGATGTGACATGAGAGACAGTGCCTGATGCATCTGTTCCATCGACAACATCTTTAGTCAAAACAGAAGATGCAGCAGTGGTTGCTCGACACAGCATTTGTCATGTTGAATGAAGAAATATGCTAATTTAATTTCTGTATAGACAACCTACGCATATGGCCATTTTACTGCCATAACTTCATGGATGTATTTATTTTTCTGGGTTTGGCACAAGAACATGACATCCCCATTTTGATCCCACGTACAACGCTCTGACTGGCTCGGTTGTTTTCAACCTCGGAGCACAATGCCAGACCTTTTTGAATTGCTGAAAAGATGTGGGGAGTGATTCAGAGGTCTGGAAGCAGGCATGCAAATAGAGATTTAATAATAGAGTTCCACAGTGATTAGCAAAATAATTTGCTTCTATGAAACTTAAACATGCTTTTTTTCTATCTTGGTTCTGCGAGAAATGTAATGTGAGGTGAATTCAGGTAGGACTTGTATACTCCTCCTAAAAATGTTCCATTAAATGTTGAATTAAATTCTTCTTTTGTGCCTTTGAAGTCGTGTAGGCTATGATCAAAGGCAGGGCTGCGAGCTGTGTTGCTGCCGTCGCGTGGAATCCTTCATGACCCAAGGGCTTACAAAATGTATTCAACACCTTTTACATAATAATAAAAAAAAAAAAGCACAACTGTCAGTCTGGAAATATAGTTATGTTTACTTCCTGAAGAGCTGGAAGTGCTTTGAGTTGCACGGTTTTCACACCATTCATGTCCCATAAAAATACAACATAATTTGGCATATGGGTTTTAATGTCCCACTACGCTGGAAATATAATCAATAATCCCCAAACCGAACAGTCTTGGAACGTCTTTATTTTGCTTTAGAGTTATGGGGAGCAAATGAGGTAGAATTAGTCTCCTGGGTGATGTCACTGGAGGACGCTAAATCCTTGTTGTCTTAATTAAAGCTCAGTGAAAAGACGAAAATTAGCATGGCCCAAAGCCTTGGTGCACAACACCACCGGGAACAGGAAGTTTTCAAGCTAATAATTGTGTTGATTGTTGCTTAGTAGTCTGAACAAAGCTTCATGAGAATACAAAGCAAAACAAACCATCACAGCCATTGTCAAGGGAGAAGACAAACTCGTCATTTAATCAGACCCACACATAAGTTAGGGACAAATCACATCTCAGACCAAACGCATGTTAAAAAAGAGATACTTTGCACTCATTCCTGTACCACGTACAGACTGCAACCACCAACTGTTTGCTTCCTTATGACCATGAAGTGAAGTGAAGTGAATAATAATAATTATTTCTCATTAATCAGTGTTAAATACAACCAAAGAAAAAATTATTTCAAAGGTCATTTAATGTTTTTATTTTGTCTCTGTTTATATCATCTAAACAATATAATTAGTTGATGGTCTCAATGGTAGAAATAAGTATGTATGTTGTGTAAATTAGGGCTGTCAAAGTTAACGCGATAATAATGCGTTAACGCAAATTCGCTTCAACGCCATTCATTTCTTTAACGAATTAATGCAATCGATCTTACAGAGGATGTAGTGGGCTCCAGCTCTAGCTTTTAAAGCTAAGGTGACGATACTGGTATCATATGAAACTATAAAATCTAAGGAATCCATTGGTACCCACCATGTCATACTAGATTGTCGCAAAGGAGGCTAAATAATGCTCCTCACTTGCGCTAAATTATGGCGAGGAAAAACTGTCATGGCCATTTCCAAAGGGCTGAAAATGGGTTCTGTAGTTACCCACAAGTCTTCCCTTTACAGACATGCCTACTTTACTATAATCACATGCAGTTTTGGGGCAAGTCATAGTCAAGTCAGCACACTGACACACTGACAGCTGTTGTTGCCTGTTGGGCTGCAGTTAGACATGATTTGAGCATATTTTTTATGCTAAATGCAGTACCTGTGAGGGTTCCTGGACAATATGTGTCATTGTTTTGTGTTATTAATTGATTTCCAATGATAATAATATACATACATTTGCATAAAGCAAGCATATTTGTCCACTCCCATGTTGATAAATGTATTAAATACTTGACAAATCTCCCTTTTAAAGTACATTTTGAACAGATAAGAGTGTGCGATCAATCATGGACTATGATTAATCACAATTATATATTTGAATCGATTGACAGCCCCAGTGTAAATGCAAATCATCAACATTAGCAATTCTCAAACCTGTCTTTTAATTGTCTGTATCAGTGTTTACAGTAGTGCCTTCAGTACCTTAAATCCTTCCATGCCCAGTCAAGCACAGTCGGCCCAAAATGCTGCAGTCAGACTCCTGATGAGAGCTAAGAGGACACAGCATATTACTCCCGTTTTAGCTCAACCTCAGTGGCTAAACCGCTTGCAGTGTATGATTGATTTTAAAATGTTATTGATCACATTTGGACCAGTGCCCAGTCAAACATCTTAAGGCAGAACTCTTTTGGTCATTTCAAATTTGAGGCTGAAGACTTATGCCGACCTTACTGTAAGATGACATTTAAAGCAATTTCATAGTTTGGGACCATTTAGAAAAATCTTTCAAATATCTTTGGATGAATTCCTGTCATGAAAGTACAGTGAGAGCTGTCTATAGGGGTTACAGAGCCTCATATACTCAGTAACACTGTTTCAGTAGAGCTTTATAAATTAATGGTATTTAGTATACCGAGTGCCATCACACACTTGAATAAACAAACTGCATGTGATTATCATAAAGTGGGCATGTCTGTAAAGGGGAGACTCGTGGGTGATTGACTCCAATCACATATCTTGAGGCCAGAGGTCAAGGGACCCCTTTGAAAATTAAATTTTTTCCTCGCCAAAATTTAGTGTAACTTTTGTTATCTTCCCGACAAGCGGTACGTGGTACCACGTTATCTTCCCGACAAGCGAGGATAACGTGGTACCAATGGATTCCTTGGGTTTTGTAGTTTCATATGATACCAGTAGCTTCACTCTAGCTTGAAAACTGAGCCCGTAACAACCTCTGAAAGACAAAATAGCAGGCGGGCTGTCTGAGTTAAGGGGTTAACTATATATCTATCTGTAATTCACCACTTACCAAATGGGCCACTGGGCAAATGTTCTCTTTTCTGAACTCACTCGTCTTCTCAGATGCTCCCTATAAACAACCGCACACACATACTCTTAAAGACAGTCACTCACACACACACACACACACACACACACACACAAGGATACTGAGATAACCACAAAAGCACTGGCGTATCTACATGCAAGGGCAAAGAAACATACATACACTTACTCATACAAAATATGTTTGACATACGTGAAACACACATTCTTTCTCTCTCCTTCTCACACACACACACACACACACACACACACACACACACACACACACACACACACACACACAGTAGTGGGTGTGTTAAGTATTGTGTTTCCCCTCTATTGACTGTTGTGTGACAGCTAATTAAACCCTTTACTAACACCCTCTGCTGCTGCACCAGAGACAGACATTAGTCACTCTTATCTTCACACAAATGCAGATTACACACACACTGACTGTTTTTCATGTGGTGTGAAACAGCTACTGTCTATCCTCAGAATATATTTAACCTCATTCTAGCTGAAAGGGGGGAAAAAAACACATTTACACACGCACTCATTCATCATTTCTTTCACCACGCATGTAGACGCACATTCTCTCTCCATCACTTATTTCTCTACAGCTAAGAGGTCACTGTCTGTGTGTGGTAGATAATAATGAATTATGGTTTTTCTGTACACACACACACACACACACACTAATACAGTCAAACGGGTTAAAGCACATATTTAAACGAATGTGCGTGTGTAATCCGCTGATGTCAAGTGTTCATTTGACAGGCCATAAAGATAGGTATCTCCCCATTACCTTCTTAATCACATGACCTTTAACAAAGTCAATCAAAATTGATTCATATTTTCTCGAGGCTTTGAGCTGAGGCGATAATGTCACGAGATGGGAGGTTGTTTTTATATCGAATATGTATTTCCGATCTTTACTGTGTAAATTTCACTTCGTCATATCTATTATGGAAGCTTATTCCATTTCTAACTTAATTGCCGTCTCGTTTGAACTCTGCATGAATTCTGGATCTTCTGTAGCAGCTTGAAATTGGTTCCTGCTTTTCAAAATGTCAAAATGTGATGTTTAAATTTGATTTTTGAATGTTAAAGACACTGGCACTGAAATAGAGTACAGTGTAATAGAATGGGCAGGCCACTCCTTAATAGACTTTACTTATTGAGTCAGTATGCAGACTTTTAATACAAAGACGGGCTGTCAAAGTTAACGCGATAATAACGCGTTAACGCAAATTTATTTGAAGGCCACTAATTTCTTTAATGCATTAATGCGATTGATCTTCTGGAGGTCGTACCAGAATCAGTTTTAAATTGATGATAACCATGACATACTAGCTCCTAGCGAAGAAGGTTAAATAACGCTCCAAACTTGCACTAAATTTTGGCGAGGAAAAACTGTCATGGCCATTTTCAAAGGGGCCCTTTGACCTCTAAACCTCAAGATATGTAAATGACGAGTCTCCACTTTACAGACATGCCCACTTTATGATAATCACATGCAGATTGGGGCAAGTCATAGTCAAGTCAGAACACTGACACACTGACAGCTGTCGTTGCCTGTTGGGCTGCAGTTTGCCATGGTATGATTTGAGCATATTTTTTATGCTAAATGCAGTACCTGTGAGGGTTTCTGGACAATATGTGTCATTGTTTTGTGTTATTAATTGATTTTCAATGATAAATACATTTGCATAAAGCAAGCATATTTGCCCACTCCCTTGTTGATAAGAGTATTAAATACTTGACAAATCTCCCTTTAAGGTGCATTTTGAACAGATACAAAATGTGATATTAATTTGCAATTAATGGCATTTAATCATGGACATTCATGTGATTAATCACGATTAAATATTTTAATCGATTGACAGCCCTAATACAAAGTCGTGCCCTCAGTTATCCCCTCTTTTTTTCTGCAGCCCTTTCTTTTTTATATTTCACTCCTGGGTACATATTTGTGCTTTGTTTTCTGCATTCCATCCTTAAAAGATTTTATTTCAGATGTGATGATGACACATTCATGTGTTTCTTGTTTCAATGTTTTGTCCTAGATCCTTGAACCTTCCAGTCAGGTTTTTTTTTTAACTCTAGGGAGTGCATGATTTTTTTCACCTCCTTCGCAGATGCTCGAGGTAGTTAAACAGAGCTTCACTCGATTAACACTTTTATCCTAATTTGCGTTAGCGTACCGCCATAAACAGTGTTTTACTTTTACTCCTGGGAACTTAGATTTTTGCATTTGTCTTATTTTTGTAATTAAGATCTAATTTTGGAGATGAAATTTCAGGTCTGTCTCTTTTAATTTTAAACAGCTGCAGAACGTTTGGCTGTACTCTTGGGGATACACTCTTTTGAAGTTCATGAGGAACTTCTATTCATTTTCTTTTTCATGTTGGAGCTGTTTCAGTTTGCGAGTCAGTCTGTTCACTCTCCATAATAATGATTTTAAATGTCGGCATACTGTACGTACTTAGATGTTTTGTTTCAGATCAGAATCAGAATCAGAATCAGAAAGGTGTTTATTGCCAGGTGTAAGGGGTATACACGAGGAATTTTCTTTGGCTTATTGGTGCGAGGCAAACAGTATAATAACAAAGAATAGATAAACGTTAGAATAAAATAAGAATAAAAAATGTACAATTTACAAAATAAGCTATAAAATAAACATGGTATAAACAGATACTTGTTGCTTAAAGTAAATCCAAGAGAAAAGCTTGTAAAACCTCCAGTTTTATTGGATTCTTATTGGAAAGTCTTTTGAGAGAAGCGTATGAGTCAAGTGTATTCAGGGGAATCTCACATATGGAGATTTTGATTTCTCATATAACTTATATGTGTGATGAAACGTGAGAAGCTTTCAGACCGTCGAATCTAAAGTGGAGATTCCAGTGCAAATATTTGAACATATTGCCCTCAGTACTGTTTTACAAAGTAATTCTCTAATAAAACCAAACCTCAAGCTGTATATATTCAGTACTTAAGCCCTTGGAGCTTACGATGCTCACACATGGCAGAAAACACATTGACATTGCAAACAAGATTTCTGTATCTTAAAATAATCCTTATTAAATAATGGATTTCAGTGTTTGAATCCCTAATTCTGTTCTACAATATACATGTTAGATTTGTGTCTAATATCAAAACAGTCTGACAAGGCATAAAAAAAGCCCTGCCTGCTGCTACAAGAAAAATACAGCAGCATATCGGAGGATGAGGTTATTTAAGAATGAGCTGTGTGCCTTGTGAGCTTTAAAACAAGACTACAAGTCTGCAGACTTGTCTGTGAGGCTGAACTTAGACACAGCGGTGCTTCGAGTGAAAGGTTAGTGTGGCGTGTTACCGTGCTAACTATTGCTAATTAGCCCAAAAAAACAACGTTGCAGCTGAGGGTGATGGGAATGTCAGGTACTGGATAAAATTACATTTTGACCTGATGATGGGGCGAGATGAAAAGTCAAAGGATCACGAAAGTAATTAATCCTGTAGGAAACATGAATATCTGTACCAGATTTTATGGCAATCCATCCAATATTTCTCACTCAAAATCACATGCCGTCCTCATGGTGGTGACGGAGGGAAGGATTGCCAAATTAGGATTCATCGTCTGGGGACAGTGAATGTCTGGAAGCTGAAGTTCTTGATGGCCAATCAGGTGAGGGCAAACCAATCATATTTTAAAGGCAAATTCATTACAATGCATTGGTCAGAACCACGATGGAAAGAGTTCTGCACAGAGAAACAAGAACACAGACCGTATAGTCAACTTCAAGTCATGATTGCTAGTTATGTCCGCCTTCAGCTCCTTCAGGTACTCCATATGTCCGCACGTTTTCCCTCCTTGAGCACCTCTCTTGATCCGTTAGCCTTGCCTGCAGCTGCTCTTTTAGGTACCTCTTTTCGCTCCCTTGAATCCTCGCTTCAGCTTCATCTAACCTTGAATTAGTTTTTGCAAGTTCTCCTTTAATGTCTTCAAGCATGTTTTTTGCTGTCTTGCCTGAAATCACGGATTTCTCGGAGGATAGAATCCTCCATTCTGTCGCTGTCGCTGGCTGGCCACGAGGACGCTAGCTCCGTCGCGTTGCTCCAGCATCTCGTTGTTTTTATCGGTAATATGAAAAGACTTTTTCCGCTTATATTTAGACACCACCTTCGCCGCCTTTCTAAATATAGTAAACATAAACCAGTGCTTCTATCATTTTGTAGTTCGTAGACGTTCGGCAGTCTCAGTTCTTCTACAATGGACTCTCTATATGGACATGTTTACATCTTCCTGGCCTCACTCCAGGTAGACAGAGACGACCTTCGAGTCTCTTCATACATTCTCCATAGGGGTGAAATGCAGTCTTAGTGTCATAAAGTTACACAAGCTTATAAAAGATGCATAGAAGATTTAAAAGTATACATGGAGTTATTATTAACACAACGTATTAGATAAAATGATTTATTATCAGGGTATAAACATCATTCCATCAGTGTCTGTACCAAATGTTGAGCCACTCCATTGAGATATTTCAAATTCTCATTTCATGGCAATCCATCCTGTTGTTGAGATAAAAGCCCAAACCCTGCTGATGGCACTAGAGGTAAAGCCATGGGATCCCCAGAGTCATTATGAATAATCCTCTGGGCAACATGAACGTGTGATCCAGATTTCATGGCAATCCATGCAATATTTGTTGGGATATTTCAGTCTGGATCAAAGTGGGGGCTAAAAAGAGCATGGCATCTTAAATGTAAATATGGCACCATGTGTATGAAACGTGAGCGAAATAATGACCATTTACAAACGATATTAGGATTTGTATGAGACAGTTACTGGAGGTGTCTGACATATAAATCATGTGATGGGTGAGTTTGTAGTCAGTAGTTATTTTCACCTCCAGTGACCACGGGTTCACTTTAAAACTTAATCTTCTGACGTTTTAGTTTTTGGAGATTTTTTTTGTTAAAACAGTTTCCAGTTAAAATTATTACCCTAACACTGATCCTAACTTTTTTTTTTTTAATAAATGTAAGTAGTTTTAGCTGCCTCGTCTACAGACACAGGAAATGAAACGACACTCACTGTATGTCGGAACTGCGTTGTCAAATGCAGAAAGATCAAAAATGAGTCCCCTGGTAATTTTTCAATCCTTAAATAAAAAGTAATGTCGTCGCTGCCTCGAGGACGATGATTAACAGCTTGGCTAATTATCTGGTTCCTGGAAATCCATGTTTCAAATTAAAAAGGACATTTCATTTTTAAATATAGCACCCTCTGATCTTGCTTGGCAAGGTGTGAATTTATTAACTGAACTTTACTGATTTACCAACCGTACTTAAAACATCAAAAGAAGCACCAAACAGGATCAGTGTAATGTGCCTGCGCACCTGCACTGGGATTTTTTAGGTATATATTTTAATCCTAAAAAGAGTTGTGAAACAAATCTGTGAAATTTCTTTGGCTGTTAAGTTCTAGTGATCTAAGGGTGAAGATGTTGGCTTGTGACTGGACTGCCCCTCCTCATCTTTGAGCGAGAGGTAGTGTTTGAGTAACACGTTCCCTCCTCTCCAACACACCTCCCTGGTGGTGCCCTTGACAAAAGCACTTAACCCCACCTGCTCCAGCTGAGCTGCACTGTAGCTGTATCGAGCAACTCCCCGGAGTCACTTTGTGTAATTGAATGAGGGTGAAATAGGTGGTATTTACGTTGAAAAAAAAAAGTGTTCCCAGTGGTCTTTGGCTGAATAAAGGTTTGAAGAAAAGACTGGACGATGAGACTGAGCTTTGTTATGAACAATGTTGAGCAGCTTTTCAGTTTTTCCATCTTTTTAGAGGCTCTTTGGAGAAAATGCTCAGCGTCCAGTGCTCTTTTTGAGTCAACATGAGGTGTAACGCAAAGCTAATATGTGTATCTGTTAGGGCTCGGACGATTCACCTATCTCCCAATTCAAAACTATCACAATACTTGGGTGCCGATTCGATATGTATTGCGATTTTTAAGGATTGCGATTCTACAAGTATTGCGATTCGATATTGTGATTTATTGTGATTTTTGTTAGCTCTTTTAACACTAGACCATAGGAAAAAGTTGAATCATACACTTCTAGGGACTTTTAATTTGGAAAATATCTAAATTAATAGAGTAAGAATGTTTGATTTTCAGCATGTATGTAGTCAGAGATGTCCTAAAGTCAAATATATCACTCTGGCAGTAGCAGTGCAGCAGCAGAAACGCTGCCAGTGTGGACACCACACGCTTGAGACACGCAGTAGTTTTAGCGAGGTAGCCGTCACGCACTGCTCACACAGCTTTATAGGTTCATGAGTTTAGCTGCCCACAAAAAAACATATCACAAAGTAACATTTATAACATCATATTTTAACCATGTACCTTTTGGGTTTGAAGCCCATGCTTAAAAGAATATTTAAATAAATAAAAGCTGTGTGACTGTCTGGGTGAGAATGAATAGTGGAAAAAGAATAAGCAGGTTTAACAGTGGGAAAAATATGACATCATATTGCGTCCTTTTTCTGTATACTCTAGAATGGGAGTAGGCCTAGATGTATGTTGAGTTGGTCTTTTGTCTATAGTCAGGTTTCTATCCAAATGTCGAGCAAATTTTCCTCAAATCAGCAAAAGAAAATGCAAATTAACGCATGTTAACGCCCAAGTTTACTATCAAGTCATTAAGGGTGGGAATCACCAGAAACCCCACCGTATGATATAATCACAACACTTAAGTCACGATAGGATCTTATTGCAATTTTAAACATTTTGCAATGTTGCGATAAGATATATTGCGATATATTAGCTTTTTTTCAACTGCAAATTATGCAGTTTGTCAACATCTGTTTTATCTACTAAATTGACTCTGATCATCTCAGAGGTTTCATTCACATATGTTGAGGTCACAGGTCAAGGGACCCCTTAGAAAAATGGCCTTGCTCCGCATACTTTAGTAAGTGAGGATGGAGGACCTACAGTTCTCAAGGACAGAGTTATGACCCACAAGTACTGCGGCATGCGCATGCCTCTTTTCATGCATATGCATATACTGCATACTGTACATGTATATAAAGTCGGAAAAGGGCGTTAGGTACAAATATAAAAAAAAAAAAAAAAAAAAAAGTTACTGCTAAATTTTCGTTGCTGTTCGTATTAAATTTATTCTCAAATTGTATGAAATAGTTTTTATACCTTATAAATGGAGTGTTCTTCTCAAAATGTCAGTCTCGTTGTGAAACACCAATTCCAATTCCAATGCTGTATAAAACAGAATCACACTTTTCTCATTCACATTGTGTGCTTTTGTCTCCAACCATGCAGCGACTGTACACCTGAGCGAGTAACTAATTAGTAGCATCACTGTACAGCATCAGCTGTCTAACTGCCTTACTAATGGACCGAAACGCCGCTCGATTCGCGCTGTCTCTCATACTGACTGACATGACTGATACTTTGTGTGACTGGTCGAATGACCATCTGACAGAGCAGCTAACTGACTGATTGACTGGCTGGCTGACTGACTAAACAACCAAGAATCTGAGGGAGTGACTTGCTTCGAGGGCAGCTGATTGACTGTCAGTGTAGTTTTAATACAAGGAAAGCAGCCATGTGTGTCCACGCCATGAGCAGGCTGAGTGACCAGCGGGCTAATAGCATGACCTCTTACGGAATACAGAAAGGAGAAGAGGTTCAGGGGAAGAGAGATAGTGGCGGAACGAGGCGGAGAAGGGGTGTGGGAGGGTATGCATGAAGAGCAAAAGAGAAGTGGGTTTTATACAGAGAGAGAATGAGTGGGAAAAACAGAAATGGAAAAAGAAAAGAGCCCGAATTTTAAGTGCTGTCATGGTTTTGTCATCACTGGAGCCACTCAGGTAGAAGCCCTGACAGATGGGGCCACATACCTATATTAGAGGACAAAGAGGAGTGATTGGTGAGAAATAGACAGAGCAAGAGAAAGGCAGTAAAATGGAAAAGATAAGTACTTTTCAAGAGAGTGAAGGCAAAAAGGCAAAATGAGGGAGAAGACTTGAGAGCTCTGGTAGAGAAGTTTAGGAGTTTGTGTAGGTGTAATAGCCTAAAAGATCGCCTCCATGTCCCTTTGGGCAACACAAAATATGGGTTGTGGCTGTGGTCTGGTTTTTGGTGTGTGTATGAATGTATTAATGTATTTATACAGTACACACTTAATCACCTTTTTGTGATTCATTTATGTGCGAATTTCCTTGTCACCTTGGGCAAAACAGAGATTCCTAGAGGGCATGAGCGATGATGACGCCTGTTGAATTCTCGTGGGGTGTAACTAACTATGGCATGGCACTTTTGCTTAAGAAATGGCCTTAAACCATGAGCGCAGGTGAGCAGAGAAAGCACTATTGATTTGTTTTTGCATTGTGCCACAGTAGCATGACTGTAACTGAGTCTCGCGGGCAGGAACATATCGGGGAGGGGATCGATAGGATCAAGGATATTTAACCTGCAACAAGCTCAGCTGCTAACTAGGCGTGCCTGGGGATCTACAGATAACAGATGCAGTCACAGCTCGCTACTTCCCACACCAGCCCGTTTCTCGTTCCAGAGTGTCAAATAGCGACGTGGCGGCGTTCGATACTGCCACACAAGGCGCCCTTTAGTGCGACGGTAAACGCACAGGGAAATTACTGTGGTGACGGTATTTAAAGAGCGAAAGAGACACACACTGAGGTGGATGGGTCCAACAAACACAAGGCTTTCGTCCAAGGAGACCGCTGTATGTGTCCCGTGCGTTACGTTCACTTCACTATCAGCTGTTTGTTTGTGTCCAACAACCTTATTTTTTTTTCCTAAACCCAACTAAGTGGTTTTGTTGCCTAATCCTAAGAAAGTGTTTTTATTTAACTCACAACATTATATGTTTTCTGTGACTGAAAACTGACGCTGATGGGTCTGACAAAGCATCAGTATTAGGGCTGTCGATTGATTCAAATATTTAATCGCGATTAATCACGTGATTGTCCATAGTTATACGCGATTAATCGCAAAATAATCACATATTTGTATCTTTTCAAAATGTACTGTAAAGGGAGAATTGTATTGTATTGTATTTGTATTGTATTTAATACTCCTATCAACATGGAAGTGGGCAAATATGCTTGCTTTATGCCAATGAATGTATATATATATATTATTGGAAATCAATTAACAACACAAAATAATGACAAATAAAAAAAAAAATCATAAAAAGAAAATCATAATATTGATGTCTTTGTTTCCCTGGCACAAAAGGGGAATAAATAACAGCAAATCAATAAACATCGGTATCGGTTATCGGCTCAGAATTTTGCAATCGTTGCATCCCTATCTTGGTTTTATTAAACATTTACAGTTAGAATATCACCTGAGGACATTGCGTTGTTTAGTCCTATGTTCCTTATTGTTTGAAGTGAGTGGGAAAGCCTCAGGCCGACATACACAATTGATATTATTACATTTTAACATGGGGAAATATACTTTGTCTTAAATGTGGAGACCAAGAAACTTAGAAGAAGAGCGTGAAATCTACTGGAAATGTTTGCAGTCGTAACAGACTGTGTTTTTGTGTTTATATGGAAATGGAAATGCAAATGCAGCCATGATGCCTTTTTTTTTGTTGTTGCTTGCGAGTCCTTTTTTCTGGCTTGTGCTTGTGCCTTTGGTTATTTTGTGGCTGCAAACAAATGCACCTACACCATGAGAGTTGGTGTGACGCAGCTGTGGTTGTGTTGTTGCAGATTACATGCCACAGTGCAGCCTCAAGTGCTTTTCTTGAGCCTCCTTGCCTGCAAAAGACCACCTATTATTGCAAATGCGCAAGAAATTAATGTATTAATGACATTCCTGAAGGCTTCCCCAACTCAACTGATCCTGTTCTTCTAACCCAAACACAACATTAATAATGGGCACAGATTACATTAATGTTTTTTTAGTCGATAAGAATTGAAGCAGATGAGATGCAATGATAGAGTTACCAAAAAGACCATTTCAGGGAAATATTTTATAAGAATCACACCTTTTCTGACAACTTCTCATATTGCTTTGACCTTTTCATATTAGCTTTTGAGACCACCAGTGTCTAAACTTAGAATATCTTTCATTATATTGTGCTTGTATTATGTGACTAACTCTTGAGGATATCAGAGTGAATGTCTCACAGAATCCTCAATACATGAAAAATGGAAATTTGTCCCCATCAATATTTGTATGATTTGTATCAAATGCCTCCGAAAATCTAAAAGAAAGCCAATTTTCTCCCCTAAACCGACTCCAAAACACGCTAGATGTTCACTGAACTCCACCTGCTTCATGGTGGTGTACACGTCAACCAGCAACAGTGAACACAACAGCTGTGCGTGCTGTTCCAACCTGCTTCTGACTGCACATTTTGCCTGTGGGTGTTCATCTTCTCCCGGTAGCAGGGTTTTTCCCCCCTGGTTTTATATGCTGATTATTTTGTAGCCTACAGTACATCTTCTAGTGTCACTGTATCATTATGCATATTCAGTACTTTATAACACTATGTGATCCCAGTTTAAAAACGACACGTTCACACCTCTGAGGTGCTTCAGTCTCATACTGTTTGCTGATGTAATAAATGGGGGGCTAAGCGTGTCACTCAAGGGCAAGTAGATGGCAGTTGCAGAGGGAAAGAGGAAAGAGTGCTACAGTTGAGTCCAGATCTTTCCATCTGGTCTGGACATAAGCCTGCATTTTGAGGGATACTGGGACTCCTGTTTGATATTTTATTCAACTAAAATGACCCCGTTTCCTCGTCTATGAATTCAGCCAAGAGAAAGACACACATACCAGTGACAACATCGTCTCCTGAGTTACCCCATGTTAATAAGCAGTTCTAGATTCATGAACACTAGGAGTGGGAATCACCAGAGGCCCCACGATACGATGTTATCACGATACTTAAGTCACGATACTAGCGATTTTGAGATATGCTGAGTATTGTGATAAGATATATTGCGATTAGGGCTGTCAAAGTTAACGCGATAATAACGCGTTAACGCAAATTTGTTTTAATGACACTCATTTCTTTAATGCATTTACGCAATTTCCGATTTTTAAGTCGTAGCTGGCTCAGTTTTAAAGCTAGAGTGAAGATACTGGAATCATATGAAACTACAAAACCCAAGGAATCCATTAGTACCACCATGTTAACCATGTCATATCAGCTTGTCGTGAAGGAGGTTAAATAACGCTTCAAACTGAAAAAGCTAAAACATGGTCATGGTCATTTTCAAAAGTTTGCCATGTTATGATTGGAGCATATTTTTTATGCTAAATGCAGTACTCTGTGAGGGTTTTTTGGACAATATTTCTCATTGTTTTGTGTTGTTAATTGATTTCCAATAATAAATATATACATACATTTGCATAAAGCAGCATATTTGCCCACTCCCCATGTTGATAAGAGTATTAAATACTTGACAATTCTCCCTTTTAGGTGCAATTTGAACAGATAACTAAGATTAACTATGGACAATCATGTGATTAATCGTGATTAAATATTTTAATTGATTGACAGCCCTAATTGCGATATTTTGCGATTTATTATTTTCAATTGCAAATTATGCAGTTTGTCAACATTTGTTTTATCTAATACAGTTTTCACTCTGTTTATCTCAGAGTTCTCATTCACATATCTTGAGGTCAGAAGTCAAGGAATCCGTTTGAAAATGGCCATGGCAGTTTTTCCTCACCAAAATTTAGCGTAACTTTGGAATCTTATTTATCATTAATCCCGACAAGCTAACAACTTGCTTGAAGACTGAGCCCGCTACAACATCTGACAGACAGAATAGCGGCCGTATTGTTTAGACGTTAATAGTTTATATAATAAAAGATATATACTTGACGTCCGTGTATCGATACAATATTGCCACGCAAAATATAGATTTTTTTCCCCACCCATAATAAACAATAGGTCTTTTAAATCAAAAATCAGCTGTAAGAAAGCTTAAGCAAGTACCTCATAAATACACACTATAAAACCTTCTCCCACTCACTTCAGACAGTCTGACACCCAAGAAATCCGGTCACAAATACCCTGATTCCAGCCAGTCTGCCTCCGTCTGCGTCCTTGACTTTGTCTCATCGTGCGTACGCCTGTCTGTTTTTTTCCTACATCTCATTGAAGGACTGCCTTTACTCCATCAATGAGATGCTATTGTGCTATTAGTGAAGCTACACAAACACACACATACACACACACACCTGCATCTTGATTGAGCGACAAGGTGAGGAAAAACAAAATCTGATGGATGTAATTTCCCATCATCACCTCTTCCCTCTGTCAGCATCCTCTTTTTAAACTCGTCCTCTGTTTGCCCTCTCAAACTCATATTCTGTATTTTTCTGAGCTCTTTTTATTTATCTTCAATCAGCTTGTCCAGTTCTGGGCCACTGGATCATAGCCAAAGAAGGTGAAGGTGCACAAGGTTAAGTGCACTCCCAAAGTATACAACATATAGACACATTCGGACTTAGCTCCATGGATGAGCTGGTTCAGTTGACCTCCGTGTGTTTGGATTGTTTGAGGAAACTGAAGCATTCAGAGGAATCCCACAGGAGAACATGCAGAAAGGCCTGAGGTTGTCAGTGGGTTTGAGTTTAGTATTTTCTTGCTTTAGGCGACAGGCGACTCAATGAGCCGCTATTTCTTGCCCAAATATGTGTTAAGGTGACACAACCTTTTCAGTTCTGTTTCTGAACCGTTCACTGTGTGCATTAATTCGTCCTAACCACTGCTCCCGACAGACCTGACTGAATTTAATGATCAACTTACCAAATGTTATTGCTTTATTCTTCACAGGTTGCAGTTACTGTTTCATGCTCATTCTAATGTTTTTATTTTTTTAAACAATGGCTTTCTGACTTTGGGGAATTTTTACTGTGAAAACTAATTCACAGTGGATAGCAGGTGGGTTGATTAGCTTCACTCAAAGACTGGACACGGGTCTGTCCAAAAACTCAGCCTAGCAGCACTTAGGGCTGTGTATTGGCAAGAATCTGGTGATATGATATGTATCATGATACAGGGGTAATGATTGAACATATTGCAATATATTGCGATACTGTAAGCAAGGCGATATATTGCGATTTTTAAAAATCCAATTTTAGCAAAAACTGTCATAGTATAAAGAACACAACAGAAATATACCACGATAAGAGTATTAAATACATGACAAATCTCCCTTTCAGGTACATTTTGAACAGACACAAAATGTGCGATTAATTTGCGATTAATCATGATTAACTATTCACAATCATGCAATTTATTGCAATAAAATATTCAAATTTATCGACAGCCCTATTAGTTATTCATTTTAATTATCTTTAAAATAAAATAGGTTTCCGCAGAACAAATCATTCTATGAAATTACTTGAAAAATAATGATCATGTGTGAGTGAGACTAGCCAAATTTCAGTTGTTCAAAACAGTTTGTAGTTGCTAGGAAACAGTTTTTTGTTGTTTTTTAAGTTTATTTGGACCCGTATGTTTATATTTTATACTTTAAAAAGGTTTATGGAAGTTCTGTAGTTTCATCTGGACATTTTGCTGTTGCTGGAGATGTGTGAAGACCCTCAGACTAAAAACATGGATGGCCCTCCAGTGGATCTGTCATTTCACGACATCACCTTTCTTACAGGTAGTATCGTATCTTTATATATACCTGCAGTTCTCCTGGGCACTGAGCCTTGCGGTAATAACTGTTAAGTATGCTAACATTTATCATAGCATTAACGTACCATAGAAAGGTGTTATTTTTAGCCCTTCTGCATTTCTAGTTAATGAAATCCTTTAGCGGAGTGTTCTTCATGTCAAGTAGCCTTACTGTGATGAAAGTTTTATACCTTGTATTTACTGTCTTGTCCACGTGCTGTCACATAGGCACCAAAAATAGACTAGAGTGTTAAATTATTTGACATAAAATGTACTCCAAACCATAAAGTGTAAAGAGCACATCCTGACTGCATTGCATCACCTTGAATAAACAGATTTAGCAGCATAAATATGAATAGAAATATTCAAGAAAAACATTGTCACTAATTCATATTCACTGGGATTGCTTTATTTTTGGTGTAGGTGCGCTGTCAAAGAAACCCCGAATTGGCCGGCGACCTTTAAAAATGAACTCGGAGGAGAAGTACCTGAGCCGCTGTTTGCGTCTCAATAACAACAGCATCTTTAACCTCGGTGGCCTCCAGTACATTGTTAACAGCCTCCTGGCTCAACCGTCGATGCTCGGCTGGCTGGACCTGTCGTTTAACGAAATCAGCTGCATAGACCCGGTGAGACTTTTTTTTTATTTTCTCATGGCTTGTACGTTTGCTTCCTGTATTTCTTAGCTTTTTGACCCGTGATCACCCACAAATATCACTCATTTATTGTCAGCCATTGTCCTCTCCAACGTTTAAAATTTTGTTTATCAATGTTTATACTATATTACACCTCTTTACACTATACTTATTGTATTAGTATTTACATTTCACTTCCAAGGATGCTCTAATTTTTTTTTTTTTTTGCAGATTATCTATAACCTTCTACCAGTGTTATGCCTGAATGACTTCACTCTCTTAAATTGGCTCATACAGGTGTTTGTTTTCCAGGTTTTGTGCGAGCTGCATGAACTGCGTGTGTTGTACCTTCATGGCAACGGCATCTGGATGCTGTCGGATGTTGACAAGCTGAGGACCCTGCAGCATCTACGCACCATCACGCTACATGGAAATGACATAGAAAAACAGAAGAACTACAGGTGGTGACTTCAATTTCTTTCAGTTTACACAGTTTTTCTCCCAAACTCACTAACACACACACACACACACACACACACACACACACACACACACACACACACACACACACATACGTTCTGCTTGGCTGATGTTTTTGCTTTTATTTTTGGCCATTGTTTTTGGCTCATAAAAAGAGCTGAATCTGATTGAGCATAATAGAACCAGAAAGACCAAAAGCTGTTGTAGTTAGTCAAGGTGGAGCTACTTTTAAAGACTTTACATTTAGGTAGTCCATTTGGTTCCCAAATAAGATAAATCTAGGCGGTCATGAGATGATTAATGGGGAGGGAAAGAAGAAAAAACAATATCTGTCTCATAGTGAAATATTGGAGAGTTTAACTTCTTTGTGCCTCAAGCTGTTATTTATCTGAAACCATCTGAGAGGTTGTGGAACAACTCATAGACATCTGAAACGTGACAAGAAGTCTCAACCAGATACCGCTTTTTTGTACAGGTTCACAATTGAAACAACTGGTTTAAAGCTGCAGTGGGTAGAATTGGTAGAATTTTAAAAAGTTATTTTTATACTATATCCTGTCAGTAGTGCATGAGACAGGTAATCTGACAAAAAATGATGTGCCTCTGTGTCCTCCGGGGCTCCTGATGGCATCTGCAAGATTTCACAGACCGGAGGAAAACAACCAATCAGAGCCGAGCTAGAGTCGGCCGTCTCTGAGCAGCTGTCAATCACTCGCAAACTCCAATCAAACGGTCAAACTAGGCAGCGCTGATCAAATATTAATTAATGTTCCGTTACTGTAATGCCTGTTTCTCACCTCAAATGTTTTCAGAAACATCTTGTAGTGTACTGTTTAGCTGTAAAATGAGAAAGTTTGTGACCCGGCAGCCATGTTAAGATCAGTTGAGGAAATACCAAGAAATACCAGCCGGAGCGAACGTTCATTTTACAGCTAAACAGTAAAACTGTGCTTAACTACTTGAGTAAATGTAATTACTTACTTACTTAACAGATGCTTAGCAAGCAATTAGGGGACATTTTAATAGGTTCTTAAGTGGAGATCAAGCACATATTACAGTTGATATCAATGTTCCCATCTGCATAACAACACGCACACACACAGAGAAAGAAGGTCATCCTTTATCGGTTAGATTCTTCATGCATTCATTTTCTTGATTTCATTTTCATCTCATACCACACTATCACTTATGAGAAAAAACAGGTAAGTACAGACAAGGTCTACTTTACATAGACTGAAAGATATCTTCTTTATTCAGCATTACCTTTTTAGTTTATTATATGGTGGCGCACAAAATGTCCATGGAGCCTGGATTTAATTCAGTGTGTTTGTGTGTGTGTGTGTGTGTGTGTGTGTGTGTGTTTAGAAGTTCTGTGATTTTTGCCCTGCCTCAGTTGAAGACGTTGGATTTCAGTGTTGTGACACCTGCGGAGCGACGCTTGGCAAATATTTGGCGTCCCTGCAGCAACCGTGGCAAAACACCGTGGAGTCTCGGGTGACTGTCGCCAACTCATTAAGTCCTTCATTTGATTAATCGATTTTTAACCAACTGCCGAGACTACTGTACCTTGGAATGAAATATTTTCTTTCCCTAAAGTCTCGTGGAATTGATTAATTAAATGATGCCAGTAAAGCTTGGTGAAATTAAATATTTTTTGCCTGGCTACTTCTTTTGGAGTTATCATGGATAAATTGACTGAACAACATAATGATGATATTACTGATATCCTGGTACCATTCGTTGATCATATAAAGTGTGGATTTATTCTCATACATATTTAACTTATAGTTAGAAATAGGGCTGTCAATCGATTACAATATTTAATCCTGATTAATCACATGATTCTCCAAGATTAATCATAAATTAATCACATTTTTATCTGTTCAAAATGCACCTTAAAGGGCGATTTATCAGGTATTTAATACTTTTATCTACATTGCAGTGGGCAAATATGCTTGCTTCATGCAAATGTTTCTATTTATTACTGGAAATCAATTAACAACACAAAACAATGACAAATATTGTACAGAAACCCTCACAGGTACTGCATTTAGCATAAAAAAATATAATCAAATCTTAACATGGCAAACTCAAGTCCCAAAATGCATGCGCTTATCAGAAAGTGGGCATGTCTGTAAAGGGAAGACTTGTGGGTACACATAGAATCCATTTTCATTCCCATATTTTGAGGTCAGAGGTCAAGGGACCCCTTTAAAAATGGTCATTGTACGTAAGTTTGGAGCGTTATTTAACCTCCTTCGTGACAAGCTAGTATGACGTGGTTGGTACCAATGGATTCCTTAGGTTTTCTGAGAAACTGAGCCTGCTACAATTGTGTTTTTCAACTGGTCATAAAATATGAGGATATTTGCCCTTCTTAGTTTACAAATATTACTGATGTAAACAAGTCTATAACAGCACCAGAATACAGCGGGATCATAGATAGTTCCTTTAATGGTAGCCAACTATTCATGCCTTTTGATTTACTTTGATTTACTTATTCCCTCAGACCCGTTTTTCCGACTACACAACTTCTATGTTTTGCTTATCTGTGTGCCCTTTGGGGGTTCTAATTATGTGACAACAAGAGTACAGTTATAGGTCACATGAACTGAATCTGAACGATAACAGCTCTGTATGTGTGTGTGTATGTACTGTACACTGTATATGTAATGTGAATAGGGGATAGGTTTGGCAATCAGAACCCAATTACAGACACACGCATGAATGCGAGTACAATCACGCACACACACATACATAGACACAAATAACACCACTAATATGAATGTGAAATGTTCAGTTTACATTGTAAACAGCTTTGGGTCTCTTGCTATTACTGTCTGGTCTTGTTAGAGAAGAAATGTGGACCATAATTCAGCCCTGAGGCTGATTTAACTGGCTGTCCTCCAGGCTCTATGTGGTGCAGAATTGTGTATCAGTGTTTCCCCCCTGCAAAACCTTTAATTGGTGGGATGAAAATGCCCCTGAATCAGCATTTAGATCATGCGACTGAAAAGCTGGCCGCTGAAACCAATACTAATGAAATTGTTTGTAACTGAATTTAGACCTGATATTGATAATTGTTCAAAGTGATTCTCTATGACGGTATTCAGACCTCAGTTTCCTTTGAAACCTGTGCTAACGTGGTTCTTTTAAACTGCGTTTAGACCATGTATTTCCAACTGTGCAGTGAAGCCAATATCAATGAATATCTTTTGGTCAGGATGGCAGCTGCTCTCAGCAGGATTCCTCAGCGCTTGAGGAAACACTCATATGTACTTTATAGATTTTAACTGCTGGTTAGCTACTGTACCTGGATGTCACTTTCATTGTTGATATTTCAACTGTGCTTTTCAATCTCACATGTTGAAGGCGGTAGTGAACTGCAATGCTTTAAAGCAGCAGTGGGTAGAATTGGAGCAAATATGATTAGTTTTGTGAAGGTTCTAAGTCATCCAGGTCATGGTATCCGAGTAAGGGTTAAATGATTAAAAAAGTTATTTATATGAAACGGTTACTATATCCTGACAGTAGTGCATGAGACAGGTAATTCTGAAATTCAACGGATCAGTTTAATGAACAGCCAATAGGAACGCGCTCTCTCTGAAATGACCTGTGATTGGCCAAAGTCTCCCGTCACTGGCTATATTTTCTAAAGCCTGAAAACAGCCATGAGGAGGTGCAGGAGTCTAGTTATCTCTCAGAACACTTGAATTACAATATGCTGAAAGGTTATTATGGAATTTATGCCCAATGATGCTAAAAATAATATTGTTATTTAGCAGTAATGTAAACCGTTTTAGTAGACATATAATTACAGCTGTAATCCTGCTGTTTTAAACCTGAAATGATATTTTCTCCACATGTATTTCATTTTATTTCACTCCGTATACAGTATTTATAGCCCTGCAATATACAGGCTCATAATGACGTCCCAGGTCAATGCCGCTTCATGCTCACACTTATAAAGTCAGTCTGAGCCTGAGGGCTATCGTCTACAGTTGTGCTGTTAAATCTGTATTGTTTGGGCTAACTTTCCTCCAGAGGAGAACAGAGCCAGCTCTTGGGTAAAGTTATTGTTAGCTTAATAAAGAATGTGCTCCCTTTTATTTTGATCTAGGATAAAGACCCAAATGAGTATAGTATTTATAGCCCTGCGACATAGGCTGAAAAGTGTCCCAAAGGACAACACAGCCTTTCCTCACACTTAAACAGTTAGTCTGAGGGCTAACGTCTACGGTAGTGTTATTAAATATGCATTGTTTGGGCCATAGAAGTAGAATGGACATTCCCATTCAAATCAATGTAGCAGGATGTTTAGAGCGGCACACATTTTTATATTGAAGTTAAACAGGTCAAAATTCTCTCTCTGTTTTCTATTTGAAAACATCTCCTTGGATTTATTCAAGTTTCTTGCCAAAAAACTACATTTTACAAGATTACATTTGAACACATCATGATAAGGTTAGAATTTTCCTTTGCCCTCATTTTTACTGAATAGAGCCTGAACGCATCATAATGTAAATCAATTGCCCCTCGCTTTAACTAGCTCTTTTCCTGCCGATTTCAACACAGATTTTTTGTTCACAATGCAGCATTATCGATAGTGAGTTTACTGTCTACCTACAGCACCGTCATGTATCCACATGTTTACATATTATGGTGGTATAAGGGGAGCGTAATGTAATGTGTGCGTTGCGAGTGAGTAGTACAATTTGAACAGATAAAAATGTGCGATTAATTTATGATTAATCACGATTAATCATGGAAAATCATGCGATTAAATATTAGATATTCTGTAGATATAAGGTGGTTTATTACTTTTGTAAAACAATACCACTTATTTGTAATTACACTGATTATACTGATATCCATGAAAATGAGCTAGATGAAATAGCAATAAAGCTGTCTGTTGTTATTTTATGTTGTTACTACATTGCAAATATAGCTGTTAAGCAGTTGAGCCAAAAAGCAGAATGAAATACCTGAAACTTAAATCAAAATCTGTATTTTTACATCCCGTCACCTATCTTTGCAGATTTGTCATTCATAGCAGGTATGATAATGTGTTACTGGAGCGCAATAGAAATTGGAAGGGTGTAGTAATTAATCATTATCTCAGTCACATTCCTCATCTCATAACTTTTAATAAACAGCTGTGCCAATCACAGTCGTGCATGATGAAAATGACTCACCAGATTGAGTAGAGAGTGTGCAGACCGGCTTAACCAAGTGGAAAAATGATATTATTATCCTGAAGGTGGATAGTGGCAAGGTGCAAATATAATGCACCACAAATATGCAGCTAGTAGTGTATTTGTCAACAGTCGAGTTAACGATGTTATTCGTGATTAATAATACTTTATTTCTTTAACACAATGATGGCCAAAAAAAAAACAGCACACAGGTCCTGGTGACTGACTGGTGGACATTTCCATGGCCAGATGTCACAGTGCAACTGCATTGCTGTGGTTAGAAACAAATTATCAGTCGGTGTGTAGCAGCTGGCACAAGCCACAGCCAGGCAAGTTACCTGTTTTCCTTTCCTTCCAAAACATACAGTGTGCGCCATGGCAGTGTGACAGTCTGACAATTTTATAGTGGAAAGGAGAGACCAGAACACATCTGCCAAAAGATGTCCTTGTGCTGGAGGTGCAAAAATAGCTACAAACAAATACATGGCACTTTAAATTAAATTAAACATGAGATTTCCCTGTCCAAGAGGAACCCTTTTTCCCAGTTCAATGATATCAGGCAAGTTGCATCCGCCAGTCTATCTTTGATGTGTATAAAGCACCGTGACAGTCCACAGTCCTGCATCATTGTGGTTAAGTGGTCACTCTCCACCACAGCCACACATGCATATTGTGAGAAGAAAAATGTGTCTTCCTTACTCCTGCCTGAGGGAAATATCAAAGTCAGAGCTATCATCCATAAAAAGGACGGAGCAGAACTGCACCTAGGCGCCGTGTTGCTTTGATGTGGTCTGAGCAGGCAGGCGACATGCACAAATCCCAGTAATCCTCGACACTAAAACTGTACTGCACCGCTTGATCGTCACTGACACACCCCCTGCCGTGCCTCTCCTCCCACTAGGTGCAGTTGTTCTCCGCTCTCCCTTCAGGAGATATGACATCACTGCAGGACACAGACGGCATTTATAAGGGATTCTGCTTGTCGAGACTGAAAGCGCCAAGCTGCACCAGGCAGTTATATTTCCAGGTTGAGGAGGGAATCCTGCTCGAGAGTCATAAAGGACAGAGTCCGGAGAGTGTTGTTTCATGTGCCCAGATGTGTTGAATAAATCATTTCTCCCAGACCTAATTAAACACTTACTGCCTAGCCCTGTTAAGCTATTAACATCTGCTCGACCGAATGCACTGGGCTCCAGCACTAGATGGATTTAACGACGGCAAGCAGAATAAATATAATGTTTTCTTTCATGTTCCACTTTTTTCCATTTTCTGTCTAAATCGCGCTCTCTGTCTGTATTGTCTCAGCGTGTCTGCTGCTCTCATTCTTAACATTTGGTTTGATTTCATTGATGAATGAATCCTTTACTGCTTCTGTTATCAAACAGAATACAGATTATAAAATCTATGCTGATGCCTGCGCTCATTACAATTCAGTTTCTCACAGATTCTTACAAGAAAAAGAACCGACTGATATTCAGTGATTGAAAATAGGACAATGCATGCTCTAATGTATATACATACATATAGGGTAGGGCTGTTAAATTAATTGTTTTTTATATGTTCAAAATGTACCTTAAAGGTAGATTTGTCAAGCATTTAATACTCTTCTAAAAAGAGAAACGGTCTGGAGTGCTCGGAATATCAAACTAGTGTAATTAAGGTGCTCTTTGGCAGGGAACACAAAACTTCACAAAAGAATGAAGGTCCTAGACACTCTTCGAGGAAAACATTAAAAAGCCTTTTATTAAATTGCTATGTCAATTTGAAATACAAAAAACATAGGCAATGCTGACACATTATGAGATGGTTTATAACCCACGCATATCGGCACAAACAGCCTATTTGAAGTAGGCTGTTTATTCCGATACGCGCATTATTTAATACTGGGATTGAGCAAATATGCTTGCTTTATGCAAATGTATGTATATATTTAATATTGGAAATCAATTAACAACACAAAACAATGACAAATATTGCCCAGAAACCCTCACAGGTGCTGCATTTAGCATAAAAATATGCTCAAATCATAACATGTCAAACTCAACAGCTGTCAGTGTGTCAGCGTGCTGACTTGACTACGACTTGCCCCAAACTGCATGTGATTATCATAAATTGGGCATGTCTGTAAAGGGGAGACTCGTGGGTACCCATAGAACCAATTTTCATTCACACATCTTGAGTTCAGAGGTCAAGGGACCCCTTTGAAAATGGCCATGCCAAAATTTAGCGCATGTTTGGATCGTTATTTAGCCTCATTTGCTACAAGTTAGTATGACATGGTTGGCACACCAATGGATTCCTTAGGTTTTGTAATTTCATATGATAGCAGTATCTTCACTCTTAGCTTGAGATCAATTATATATAATGCATTAAAGAAATTAGTGGCGTTAAAACGAATTACGCGTTATTACTGCGTTAACTTTGACAACCCTAATGTATATAAATACATATACATACACAAAAATGAGTACAATATGTGCAATATTAGTGTAATCGCAAGTTATAGTGCAAAAAACTTTAGTGTGAGTGAGGGTAGTACAAAGGTAATAGTATGGTAATGTGTATAAGAAGACCAGCATAATAGAATAGTTGTACATTTCTCAGATGCAGTGAAATGTATAGAACAGTGTGCAATCTAGATCCTGTATGTAGAGCTGAGGTTAATGAAAAGAGTCAAATAATTATGGTGTTGTGCAGAGGATGTCGTTGAGTCGAGGAGTCTCACAGCCTGAGGAAAGAAGCTGCTCTGTAGTTAAGGTGGCAGCGGATATATCTGTATTGCTTACCAGACGGCAGCAGGATGAACAGGCCATGACTTGGGGTGGGTGTTGTCTTTTAGTATCCTTTGGACTCTGCGCAGGCGCCTCATCTCACCGATATCCCTGATGCTTAGTAGATGGGTACCAATAATGTTTTGGGAAGTTTTTTATTCACCCGTTGCAGAGCCTTCCGGTCCTGTGCCGCGCACATCCCACGACAGTTCCTGTCTAGATGCTTTCTGTTGCTCCTGCATAAATATTAAAAATAACTTGGAACAGAAATTTTGCAGTCTTAAGTTTCCTTAATGACTAAAGATCAGCCTATTGCTTTAGCAATAATGGAAGAAGTTGTTATTGAAACAGATATACCACTAGCCTCATTAGGGACCGTCTCATTCACTGCGTGGGAGACAGTCTTGAAAGGTCCCATAGGAAAGCTTAGGGAGGCGTCCTCACTTTAAAAGCCCTGACACACCAAACCTGTGGTCGGCCGTCGGACAGTTTGGGGCCGTCGTTGAGCATCTGTCGACCTGGTTTTGTCTAACAACGAAACAAACAGGTGGCCTTCATCGCTGCTAGTTCTCTGATGTTGGGTTGGTGTGTCCCCAGCTTAACAGAAGCGGGTCGGTTAACCAGACATACATTTTGCAAAACCAACCAGTTAGTCCTCATCCTTAAAGTCTATTCTCTTGCAAACCATAAATCTCACCGTTATGTTGCTTGTCCAAGTAAGTTTTGTAGAGCAGTATCTTCTTTTCCTCATTATGGTGCATCAAGCCATAATGTGCTCACTACTACCCCCTGAGGCCGGAGGGCGGAAAAAACACCACCAACAGCCACAAGTGGCAACAATGAGCCCATTTCACTCTCACAAACAAACTTTGACAAGCAAAAGTAAGATTCTTGCTTCATCATAAGTGTTTTCAAACGGTATTTTTCAGTTTTGCAAGATAAAAAAACTTTAAAGGTTCTCCATTACCGCATTAACTAAAGCAGCAAACAACCATTTGCTATGCAAATATATAGAATCACATTTAGCGTTAGAGCTTTTGGTCTAAGGGAAGGAGAGAGAGAGAGAGAGGGTGACCTCGGTGTATATATATATACGTGGATGAAAACAACAGGCAGTTTTTTATAAAAATGACAACTTTTACTTGCTTTTGTAACTGACTTCTGCACTGCAGTGTCTCTAATTCCTCTGGAGTCAAGCAAGTGGAAAGAACCTTTATGGATCAATAATATTATGAAATCAACTGTATCCTCTGTGATGTTACGGTACCTTGAACCAGCAGACTCTAAGGCTTTGTGCTCTGCGCTGCACCACTTTTTATATCCATAATGGCAGACATTCAGTACGCCACCTACGACTAATTGTACCAACTCAGATTAGCGAGCGGTAAATGATAATTCCTTTTTATCCATCTTGTGCTTTGTTGGAAAAGACAAACCTCTCTTGTACTTGTGGTTTGTCATGATTAGTTCAGGCCTACCGATCTTGGCTGCCATTCCCTGAGCTCAATAGGATTTGGTGTAATCCCACGGAGCAGAGCAGAGCAGATGGACACACAAGTAAGATCACAGTGGTATAGGGGCTATAATTGGCCTGGCCCTCTGCCTGCAAACCCCTTTTACTGGTAGTAATTTCAATCCTTTGATTGTGTAATCAGATTTGAAATTAGAGTTAGTCTGTAACTGTTACGGTTGACCAGATCAATTTATAACCAACAGGGACGGTTCATTTAGAAATCGATGTACAGTAGATGTACAGTTATTGCTGCATTGGGCGCCACATACAGCAACTACACTTTAATCCCACAGAGCAGATGGATGGACAGGTAGTCATACAGGAGCATAAACTGGACAGCTTAATCCATTTTATCTGAACTTTGCCATCAAATTACAAAATAAAGTAATTACTAAATGCGCTGTAATATCACCGAGCAGATGGCCATCTTACAGCTATCACTCTTCCTATCCCCATATCTTATTAGCAGAAGATAAAGCCCTGAATGACAACTAATTGTGGTTGAACTGCATTATTACAGCCACAGTAGTCTGCTCCGTGACTGCTGCCGAGCACTCTGGGATTGTGCATCACTTTTTAATACTGGGAATTTGTCATGGTATAATGAGAAGACAGTTTTGCCGATTTGCAGGTAACACATCTTGGTTAAAGGAGAGGAATGGCAACAACATTGTGTTATTACTATAGTGTACTCAGTATACCTCTATAAAGCAGTGTTTCCCAACCTGGGGTCCGGGTCCCCATTAGGGGGGTGTCAAAGATCACAGGGGGTCTGCTAGGATTTGTCTGCTCTGAGGTTGTCAATATTAGAGTTGCACATGTATAACTAAAATCATAATAGCACACTTACTGGATAATTCATACAAAAGTCTGTATAGAAAACTATTTAAAAAGATATTTTTTTGCTACTTTGTAGATATTGATGCATGATTAAAGTGTTCATCGCTTAAACGTTGCAGCTGGTAAATGTGGAGGTCGTTTTAATAACTTTATATACTGCCGGGTCGTTTAATCTATAATAATACATCACCATTTATTAGTTCATTATATTTTGTATTAATAACCTGAATCTGAAAAGTCACTAAAGTTGTTACATTTATTTAACTTAGTTGTTTAAGAGAGGGGAAAATACGGTACCGAATTGGTAATGGTATTGGCAGATACTCAAGGTTGCGGTATCAGACATTAAAATGTGGTATTGAGCCATCTCTAATCCAAACATTTCCAATATCTCCAGAGCATTATAAAGTCCAAAAGTCGAAATTTATTGAAAAAAGATAGATGTAATATTTTCCAAAATTCACAACATATTTTTATGTAATGAAATATTCTACTTTACCCATAATTGTTGGCATTTAGCCTTTCAAAAACAACATTTTTGCTCAGCTTTACTGAGATACAAGTACTTTGAAATAACCTCTGGGATCCAAAATGTGTCCTCCTTACACCAAAACAGTTTGGTGCTCAGCCTTTTCACGACTGGCGATACATCTACTTCAACTTGTTGATTGTATTAACAATATAACCGAATACACGTGGAAGTAAAGGTGGATGACTTGACTCAAAGCAAATTGGGTTAAGGTTTACTCAACTTTTCCTTCAGTTCGCTGTTCTTCTCTGCCCAGATGGGCTAACCGAGTAGACACAAATTAAATTAAGTCAATGTTTACTGTTCTCGTAGCTTATTTCTACTGCAATGTTGATATATTTTAAGTGCCAATATATAGTTTGGGGAAGTACAATAGCTCACAAAATAAATAACCCTTTGCAATTGCCTAGAAAGTAATCTCCTTTCAAAACAAACAGTGAACAGATCAGCAGGCTGAGAACAATCTTTATAATATAAAGATGGCAAGAGCTCCAGAACGGGATTATACAAAAGTTTTCTACAGAGATTTTAGAGACTCATTAATCCACACTGAAGACGTATAATCAACTTTTTTTACAGAGTCTTTGCAGGAGTTCAGTTTTGTTCCTCAAATCTACACATTCAAAGTAATTATTTTAAACGGCGCTGGCTGTTTAGCCAGCGTGTGTTCTGCATCTCCCCCTGTGCCAATGGACTCATTACAACTTTACAATTATATGTAGAAACAACCTATTTTGTGTTGGATACCATTTAGGGAATTATGAGTTAAGGAGTTATGTTACTTTTAGTTAGAATGATTAGTCAAGAGCTTTAGCAATAGATGTAGTATTGTATGTGTGATGTTTCCCTCCTGGTTTTCTGTGTGGCGTTCCTTCTGTGTACAAAGACATGGAAGTTGGGTGAATTGGGGTTTTAAATTGTGAGCAGTTGTACATCATGCCAGTTTGTTTCCTGTCAGGATGCTTTCTATTGCTCTTCTATAAACGTTAACAAGCACTTAGAACATAAATTATGCATTCTTAAGTTCCCTTAAAGCAGCAGTGGGTAGAATTGGAGCAAATATGATTAAAAAAAAGTTATTTTCATAAAACAGTCACTATATCCTGACAGTAGTGCATGAAGCAGCATGTGCCTCTCCGTCCTTCGGTGTCCTCCGGTGCTCCCAAAGGCATCTGCAAGATTTCACTGCTGGTGTCTGCCGTCCAGCTGCCGTCTCTGAGCAGCTGTCAATCACTCGCGAACTCCGATCAAACGCTCAAACTAGGCAGCGCTGATCAAATATGAATCAATATCCCGTTACTGTAATGCCTATTTCTCGCCTCAAATGTCTTCAGAAACATCTCGTATTGTACTGTTTAGCTGTAAAATGAGAAAATTTGTGACCTGGCAGACGCGTTGAGATAAGTTGAGAAAATACCAAGCACCACCCACCAGCCGGAGCACAGCCAATAGGAAGGCTATCTCTCTCTCTGAAATGGCCTGTGATTGGCCAAAGTCTCCCGTCACACAGCTAGATTTATTAAAGCTGCATGAAAATAGAGCCATGAGGAGGTGCAGAAGTCTCTCTCAGAGCACTAGAATTACAATATGCTGAAAGGTTTATTATGGAATTTTTCGCCCAATGATGCCAAAAAACATTCTGCCTACTGCCACTTTAAAATGTTCATCACTTTAATGTTGCAGCTGGTAAATGTGGAGGTCATTTTAATAACTTTACATACTGCTGGGTAGTTTAATCTATACATGTACATCACCATTTATAAGTTAATTGTATGTTGTATTAATAACCTGAATCTAACCTAATTAATAATCTGTTGAATTACAATATGCTGAAAGGTTATTATGGAATTGTTTGCCCAATGATGCCAAAAGCATTCTGCCTACTGAGGCTTTAATTGCAGTGTCTCAAACATTCACCTCATCATCCTGTCTTTTCCTTTACTGACGTCTCTTTCACAGTGGCCACCAGCAGTGTCTCGCCTCATCATGCAACATACTGCACCCTTTGTTATACTATATGGTGCACCTGTAGCAACACTACCAATGCATAACTGACATTTTTTGCTTTTTGGATGCAGCTTTTCAGCAAACAAAAAGAAAAAGATGACTGTCCCCTCATTTGAGGGGGGAAAGATCTTTTGTCTTTGATGATGGTATAGCCTATACTAACTTTTTCGGTGGGAGTGGATATACCGGACGAGTTAACATTTGATGAGACAGCGCTCCCTTCTGTACATCATCCCTCTCAGAGACCAGAGCAGAGAGGAGAGCAGAGCAGAGCGGAGGAACCAGCCGGTAATCCGTGCGCCTTTTGCCGTGGACGTAATTAGATTACAGTCGGTGCGCCGATCACTGCTGCTGCTCGCTGCTCCTGCAGTAAATGCACCGACTACCTTCAGACAAAACCTCCCTGTCTGACTCCGCATCGCCTCTCTCTCTCTCTCTCTCCCTCCCTCTCTCTGTATCTCATGTCGTTAGGTCTCTCTGTCTCCTCCTCCCCTCCCTCCCTCTTTCTCTTTCTCTCTCTGGTTGAGAACGCGAGAGGGGAATACTAGAGGAGATATACTGTTACCCTGCCTCTCTCTCCTACACAGCTCGTAGTTGTACCTTGCAAGTCCCCACACTGGAGACTTCAACTAAAAGAAGACTAGAGAGGAGAAAGGAGACTATTTTTCACTGCACAAAAGGTCATTAATCCTTTTTTTGTTGTTGTTGTTGTGCGTAAAAGGCGCGGACAGACAGGGGTATTTTTTTTTTACCCCCTCTCTCTCTAAAAAAAAAGAAAAGTCGGGTGGATGAGTTGTGTGGATGTTATTTCCTGGATTTTCTTTTCCTCGGGCTGTGTCTCACCGCGGCCCAGAGACGGCAACAGTGTGTGGAAAAGTACATTTCTATGTTAAAACAGATGGCTTCAACGAGGATAACGCGGTAAGTGGCATCACTGTTGAACTCAACACATCTCTTACTCTCTGGTGGTGAGTTCACTGACCTAAAGACAACCCTTTTTTTATTGCATTTCTTTTTATCTTCTCCTAGGTTGTATTATTCCTTCACTCTTTCCAGAATAGTATATAATATAATAGTATATATACATAGAAACTTTCCTGCATTACAGTATGGACTATACAGTAGTTTGAACAGTTGTGTTTTAATGGGAGAGATGTCGCTGTCCATGGTGCTGGAACACACTGACTGGAGGATTATTGGTGCTGCTTTAGTCAAGACAACTCAGCACATTTATATGCAACACGCTGCTATCTCACATCTCCTCCTCCAGCTATTGTTTATCAGTGATGGACAGTCATCATAATGATAAACCATCCTGGCACCACCACAGTGTATATATACCCTATATACAGCTAATATTTGATTTTTTTTTCATGTTATAATTAAGGTGATTCAACTGAGTTGCATTTCTTGGTGGTCGTTGTGGTTAAAATCCATTATGAAATGTCTGTAATTGATCTCCCTTCTCATCCAAGAGTGTATGCTTTCAACATGTATGAGCTGCCATAGTAATACAGTATATATATGTGGTCTTTCTCAGTGGTCCCGTCCAAAGCAGGCTTGGATTATAAAGAGAGAGAGAGAGAGAGAGAGAGAGTCATCCGATTACTTTAAATTAGGGGCAAGCTGTCGCCTCCTCCAGAGGGGAGAAAGTCAAAGGTGATGAGGTGGCAGGGAGGGGGGTGGGGGGGTGATGTAAAGCAGGTGTAACAGGTAAAAAATGTTCCTGTTGCTCTTTTTTGACAATACCTCTATTGTGAACTTTATATCCCGCTCTGGGTGTCAACATATGAGCCCCTTATATAATGTGAAGCTTTGCTCAGTCATGTGTGGAAGTGGCTTGGACACACAGGTAGAGCTATTTAGTGCTATAAATAACCAGCAGTGACTCTACATATTGCTGCTGTGTGTCTGTGTGGTATAATAATGAAGCAGAGTGAGGCTGCATTTGAGTGTCCAATACCCATTGGAATACTATGTGCCTTTCTACCTGTGTGTGTGCGTGTGCGTGTGCGTGTGCGTGTATGCGTGTATGCGTGTGCATGTGTGTGAAGAGGGGTCAGACAGACAGAATGTGTTTGGTGAACCTGGGACCCGTCCGCTCGTCACCATGTCAAATCCTGTTAGTCACGCTGGATGACAGAAGCACCAGGACTTCGATTTAAATAACTGCCGCTAAGTCCTTGCCTTTTGAATGGCAGATTGCCTGTGAAGTGATGTCTTCATGTATTCGGTTCGTTAGTTATTAGTGAAGAACAAATGTGCATATAGGATCCCTCCATTAAAAATATATACATATATATTTCTTACCCGGCTTCTTTACAAGATCTTGAAAAAACACTTTGTTTTCTACAATATTTTAAGGTAATTAGTAGAGGAGGGAAAAAAAGTTGTTTTTTTTGTATTTTGACATTTACTTTTTAATGCCAAAATTGATATATTTGCTTCATTTGAGTCTATATGGAGGTAGAAGGAAGTTACCGCTTTTATTGTTGTAGTCTGAGTAACTTGACATCATATCTGTTCCGTATCCGTCATCCAAAACAAACTGCAGTTGGCCGCAACAAGGGTGTGCGTGGATACGACTTGAACCCTCAAATATTAAATCTAAAGTGTTAAACACTCACAATCAAACTAGCCAATGCTACAACTGTAGAGCACCCGTATACTGACATTTATTTTAAATACAGTCAAATGGAGCTGACCATGGATGTGTAAAGAGAACGGAGCTGACGGGAGAACTAACGATGGACTTTGCGAAGTTAGCGGAAGTCTACACGTGTGACTACATCCGGTTTTCGAAATAAGGTGTTAACAAAGGGAACTGTATATACAAAATACATATAATGAAATAAGATTGATTGGATTATATTAACCAGAAGTGTAAAACATTACATGTCCCTTATACACTAAAAAGAAAATACCACTAATTTGTGAGGGAAATGTCTTTATTCTTTGATTTTTGGGGTGCTGGAAAAAATATATATATGCCTGGCAATGACTGATATATTTGACTTCCGGACATCTTTGACTACATACATGCTGAAAATCAAACATTTTAATGTATTAATTTAGATATTTATCAAATTAAAAGTCCCTAGAAGTGTATGATTCAACTTTTTCCCCATGGTCTAGTGTTAAAAAAGTTAACAAAAATTGCAATAAATCATAATATAGAATCACAATACTTAAAAATACACTTATCAAATCTGCACCCAAGTATCGTGTGATCGGGAGTTAGGTGTATCGTCCCAGCCCTACTAATTTGTAACTCTTTTTTGTCAGAACACTTTGATATGTACACTCCTTTATGGTAGTTAGTGATCATATTTGACTCTTTTTACTGACTCTACAAATGCCCGGATAAAATAACCAAAAATGCCAATTCAATTTTTTTGCCGAGACCTTTGGCATCATGTTTCACAATCAGTCTTGCACTGACTGAAAGGTTCCCTTGGTTCTCACTTTCAATGTCAAGTGCTTCCTTGACTCTATATTCAGCTAATTCCATTCAACTGTTTGATACAGTATGGTAATCTAATAGCATTGATTACAGAACAAATCATATCTCTTTTGAAAATTCCTGGGATGTAAAGTGTGTAGTTTCGAAATAACCTACAAGCCATTTTTTTTGTGCGTGTGCGTGTGTGTGTGTGTGTGTGTGTGTGTGCAACAGAAAAAAAAAACTCCTATAAAAATTCAAAACAGTAAGAAGTGAACACTGCAGAAAGTTGTTTGCAATAAGAGTGAGCGAGGGGTTATTTATTTACTGTTAATGTGGCAAAAATAGATGTATGCTTTTATTGCAGAGGTTCTCGTTCTGAGACCTGAAGAGTCAAATCCCTCCATCATCAGTCATCCACTTATTGAGTGTTATCCACATGGGATGCTGGTTAAACGCCGCTTATCTGGGTTCACAATTAGGATCCACTGCTTTAGTCACACTACTCCTAAATGCTTCTATTGGCTTTTATTTTGAAATGAATACAATATGTTTAATACTGTAAGGATGCATTTAAGATGCCTCCTTGTGGCTTCACATTTAACAGTTTTTTGCTGCTTTTTTCGACAGCATAATGACCATGAGGCCAACCCTAGCTATTAAAAATGCATTAAAATGTCAAGAATTTGAGTCTAGCTGTTAGATAATCAATATAAACATGTCATATAATACCAAGATGTATTTCATATTAAGATGCAATGGAAAACGTGTTAGATACAAGAATATTAATGTGTTCAGTTTCACATTTCACATAGATACCACCATCAGATACAAGTCAACAGGAATGTGTTACTCACTAAAATCATGCAGTCAGATGATTTCATTGTTTAAATAAGTTAATTTGATATCAGCTTCTCTGTTTAGATAATGCAATGCAGTCGTACATTATTATAAATATAGGCTGTGTAAGTTTCTTCTTCCAGCAGTAGTGAGGTGTTGTTTTCTCACTGGGGCCAAACAGGGCCAGAGCTTACTGACTAGCCACGGAGCTTGACATGGCTGTTAGAGCCCTACTCAGATTTCATTACCTGCAAATCACCTGAGGCAGCTCCACTGACACTGGCACACATTCATATATATATTTCCACCCCTGGCAGTTGTCTGAAATTAACACCTCAACCATAGTTTTGGTGAAAAGTTGAAAAGAACTAAAACATCCCCAATGATTCAGTAAAAGCCTCATTGATGTTCTTGCATGGCCTTTGTCTGTGTACATGATAACGATCCGGAGTTTGACTATTTAAGATGTCAAATTTGGCAAACCGTTTTGTCCCGTTTGTTTTTTTAAGATGTGGAGGTTGTGCCTGTAATTTTATCTATCACTCCAAGTTATCACAATGTATCAGATATCATTTTGTTTAAGCCCTGTGTCTATGATGAGCTTTGCTGGATGATTTTGACATGATGCATAGTTAAAATACGACTGTATCATGATTCTTTGATCATGATCGCGATATTCACTTAGATACGAGCGAGACTTAATCATTTGGTGTTGTTGTAAGACTTTATTTCCAAACATTATTGTTCCTAATTGTTTTGTTTTATCTAGGGCTGTCAAATTGAATGTGATAATAACGCGTTAATGCAAATTAGCTTTTAACTAATTTCTTGAACACATTAACGTAAACCATCTTTCGGAGGTTTTAGCGGGTTCGGTTTTAAAGCTAGAGTGAAGTTAGCTATCATATGAAAACTTAAGGAATCAACTGGTACCAACCATGTCATAGTAGCTTGTCAGGAAGGAGGTTAAATAGCGCTCCGAACTTGCGCTAAATTTTGGCGAGGAAAAACTGGCACGGCCACTGACACACTGACAGCTGTTGTTGCCTGTTGGGCTTGAGTTTGCCATGTTATGATTTGAGCTCCTTTTTTATACTAAATGCAGTACCTGTGAGGGTTTCTGGACAATATTTGTCATTGTTTTGTGTTGTTTATTGTTTTCCAGTAATAAATATATACATATATTAGGTACATTTTGAGCAGATAAATATGTGCGATTAAATGCAATTAAATATTCTAAGCGATTTAACAGCCGTGGTTTTTATCCTATCCTTTATCAGCAATGCTAGCAAATTAATGAAGGTCACATCCAGAAGGCCTCCTCTTTAATTTTACAGATCCCTCTATAAAGATTTAAATCCCTCATTATAGCTTTATTTACATTTATTTACTCCCCCTTTGATATCATGTCCTCTCTGTATTTGAATGAATGAATGAAAGACTTTATTTCGAACATATAATAAATAAAAACAGATACAAAATAATAACAAACAAAACAAGAGTTATAGTGTCCGAAAAGGAGTAGGTAGAAGAAAAACTTATATTACCCTACCCCTTTCTCACTTCTCCTCTATTAACTCATATATCATAGAATGATAATATAATATAATATAAAAACTATCTCAGATTTATTTACATCCCAAGTTGAATATATGAACAGCATCCCAAGTTTATTTACAACCCACAAATACATCCGGAGTTAAAAAGTATATAACCAACCTTTATCACAACTCTTCTTCAACCATATACCTCCCAAAAATATCTTTCTTGTATAGCTTTTTAAATTGATTTATATTTGTGCTCCCCTTTCAATCAAGAGAGACAAGTGAACGAGGAAAACATAACATAATGTTTATTACAACGGATGATATGTGATTATAAAGTCTTTACAGAGAGACTTTGGTGCTTAGACTCTATACGGGGAGATTCTTAATCGAGGGCTGTCTGCCCTGAGCAGCGGTAAGATAAATTCCCCCATGGAGTCCAGACACTTGTGGTGTTGGTGGTGGTGGCTGATGAGGCTGATAAAATGATGAAGCTGATGAAGCAGATGAATCTGCAGCACGAACGTACTAAAGGCAGAGAGAGAAAATTGTATTTAAAAAGAGATAGCAGCAAGATGATAGGTGTGTCGCTGTGCTGTTGGATAGATGTGACCAGCTGATAAGAACAGCTGATATCACGATTGACAGCCCCAAACAACGACAGCAAAGAAATCATGAGTGAGCATGGGTGAGAGGAATGAATGGCAGGATATATGAGAATTAGACTAGAGGCCTACAAAAGGTATAGTCTTCCTGACTGAACTTGTGCTATAGAGCTTCATTTGGTCCGTTCCTCCTGGTGGCCAGACTACCTATTAGAAAGATGTCATATCGAATTAGCCACAGTCATGTGAGCATGGCTAACTATTCTTATTCCTGACAGATTGCAGGCTATGGCTGAGTTCTTCCGTTTCTATCTAAAGGGTAGAAGTGGACGGTGTAATCCTCCCAGGTATTGGCCAATTCTCGGAGTATATCAAAAGCATATGTTCTCAGTCTGATCTTATTCTTCTTATTAGGGTTTTTGCAAATGTACCGCCCAGCACCTTTGCATTTACAATGTAGTGGGACCCATTTTTCATGTCTAAAAAACTACTGGTCTTCCTTTGTGCATTTCTGAATACACCCCCGGATAACAAGGCCTTGTAATTTTGTTCGACTGAACTTCTAATTTTGAATGTTTCTTCAGACTTAACCAGACAGTGTTGTGTTGTGCCCGTGCTGGGAGTTGTACATTTTGGCGTAAAGCTCCCAACAAGCTGTCATAGACATGTCTTACTGAGTTAGTCAGGCCTCTGTGAACAACACTAGCTGTTTAGTAACTAAAACATATTCCGTGGGGTTATGAACTCAGTTGATGTGTTTTCTGTCAGATGAGAGAACGTGGTGAAAATCAAACGTGTGATCTTTCACGTCTTATTAGCCTACTTTCCGCTACAACACATCAGGAATTTATTTGACACCCAATCAATAGTTTTCTTTTTTGTAAATACTAATATAGCTGTGTATGATTTCAACTGATTTTAGGATTCTGCGCTTCTTGTAGAGCTACAAGCATCAATAATAACTTTTATTATTATTATTATTATTAGTAGTAGTACTATTATTATTATTAGTATTATTATAACATTGCAGTATAAATTCTGTTTCAAAGGATAAAATTCTGGTAGAGAAACACTTCATCATGTACAGATGCAGCCAGCTAGAATATCCCCTCCCAGCCTGCAGCCAGTCAGTTCCCAGACAACTTCCAGCCGCTCTTACCCCCTTCTCCTGTTTCCTGATAGGGCCTGCCTAGATTCCACTGGCGCCACAAGGGTGTTACGAGTTGGCCCCATGTTCATTATGTCATCGCGGGGGATCTGTTTTTAGCCAAGGAACCGGCAAGGTCCGAGCACGGAGGGAGCAGAAATTCTAGGCGGCTGCATCTGTATTTATTTATTAATTGACTTTTTTTGTGGCCTAAAAGTAGTTAAAGCAGCTATGATCTATATTTTTTACTATACCAATGTATCAAATGACAATGTGAAAACAATGCAAGAAGCACTAATGGTGAAGCTAAAGAGAATTATTACCTGAATCTGCAGCTCCCCTCTGCTTTACGGAGCACAAGCTCTGAAAACCCACCGTACACTATCTGCTCAAGTTGGCAACTAGCTGGTTAAGATAGCGGAGCATAAAGGAGTTGGTGGAGACCAAAAACAGAGCTAAAAGAGAGTGAATATTGATCAAGTGGACACAAACCCGACTCCAAATGAATGATAATGTTGCTCCATAACTGCTGGATGTGTAAATAAGTTCTGTTTGCTAGCAAGTAACCATAACTTCAAAGGTGATAATAAATTATGTCAATTGGCCCAACATTATTGAATACATATTGGATGCCAGTCTTCTCTGTGATTGTTTTATGTCTTCACAGCAATAAACACAGAGATGAATTACACCATCTGTGATGCTGAAGAGTTTACTTTAGTTTATTTGCTTCATTCCGAGGCGTTCCGTTCACGCTGGGTGAAGTTTTGAATGACTTTGTCTGCTATGTTCCAACTTCAGTGCAGGAACGTTGATCCTCAGATTTTGTCAGAGTTTGTTGGTTGCGTTGCCAGGTGCTGTTTTGAATGCTTCTGCGTGAGGGATTGAGTTTACATTCATAATACAACCGAGCTGATTGTTCCTAACAAGATTATCTGTCTCCTGGCCAAAACACTGCCTGGAATCTGCATATCTGGCGAACCAGGCAGGAGAAACAAAGAGGCAAATTAGCAAGAGCTGCCTAACTTAGTTTTTGTATTCTTTGTGACCAAATTTCTATTCAGTTTGGTACTTGTGAATGGCATTACAAATGTTATTGAATTGTTCACAGTGAGTAACCACTTTATAAAATTCCAACAGGCAAAATAAGAACAAAATGAAAAAGAAAGCGAACGTGAAGAATAAAGAAAGTAAAAACAATTTCAGTTATTTTTGTTAGTACGCTTGCAAAAGAAAATAATCAACATTAACTCAACAACACGCTAACTTTCCAATAATAACGCACCTAGGGATGGGTACTGAAACCCGGTACCAAACGAGCCATTTTTGTCAAGACCAATGTTAAAGGTTCTGCTATCGGGTATTGAAGAAAATTGATTGATCTCACAAACTGTGTTTCTAATTTGTTAAAACATTCGCCAATGATGCATTTTCCAATCCAGAGGAGATATTTCTCTCTCAGCCTGCCAAAGACCGGAGACCCTGCTCTTAGCAACAATGGCGGAGAGAACAAAACGGTCGAAAGTGTGGTTATACTTCGGTGGAGTTGATGAAGACAATACTCGTTGCCAAGTCTTTTGCTTATAAGGGCACAAGCAATCTATCAAAACATCCAGCAAAAGTGCATCGGATACAGGTGGAGAAATGCGCCATTTTCGACAAACCAGCTCTTAGTTCATCACTCGTTGCCCCATCCACCATCATCACATTATAGTTTACAGTATAATAGTGATTTGTTCAAAACATGACCGTTTCATAAACTATCAATAATTGTTTATTTTATCACATTATCAGTGATTTGTGCAAAACAATGCCGTTGCAGTTGCTATTCGAATGTTATTTTATATACAGTATATATGACAAAATAAATCAATATTAATTCTGTTATTATTATTTGCTCAATTTTCTCTCTTAGAACAATAACAAAAAGAACTGTTAAGAGTACCATTAAAGTACCGGATCGATAAGCAGTATCAGTAAGAGTAGTGTTACTGTTATAATCGCAACAATACCCATCCCTAACCGCAATATTTCCATTGCCCTGAAGTACCTAAAACTAGGTCAAAAATTAGTTTTTAGTTGTTTGTGGTGGGCCCCTGTACAAGGATAAGTTTACTAGTGTGCCTGAGTCCCAGGGTGAGATTAAATGAACTCAATTTTAATCCTGTGCGGGAAAAGTTCTGAGAAGCCCCTGCCCCAGTTTAATACCCTAAGTAGCTTTCTATCTGATCAGGGGCTCCTAAACCGCTTCAGTCCTGGACCCAAATAAGAAAGACTTAGTCAATGAGCCTTAGACATATTACAACATAGCGCTGTGTTTGCCATAGAGATTCACCATCTCCACTGTGGATGCTTACTCATAATTTAACATATTGAGGTAATGATACATGGCCAACAACAGTTGGTGCAGTGGCAATCTCTTTAGTGTGGCTGGGAATGCGAAAGTGGGACATAGCCAATGGGCAATGAGGTAATGAAGTAGCAGGCTTTCACCCATGTTGCAGCCACCTCAGGCAGACTCAGACACAGCTGCAGTGGTTATCTTACAATAGACCAAGTGATAATGGGGTGTTACAGGGTGCATGAATAATGGCTTTCATTTCTGTGTATGTCAGAAGCAAAAGACAGTTTTATTGTAACGGGGTTGTGTTAACTGTCAGATGAACAGCACAGTGAGGTAACGGGAATATAAGAATACATTTATTGTTATGTTTCTTGGAACCCATCGGTCTGACGACGGATAAGCCTCTGCGGGCAAGGGGCTGTATTTCTGGGGATCCGGTGTAGCCAGCGGATATCTGGGCCAAGACTTGCTGATCATTGTTTACAGTCCAATTAGCAACCTAAGATGCGAGACTGAAGTTGGAGTTGAGAGACAACATGTCCGACTGGATTCTTTCACAAGAAGCCAGTTTACAAGCTAATTTTAAACCAATACTACACAGGAGATTGCATTTTGGCCAATGCGTTCCGGCTCTTCCGCTCTCCACACGGACTGTTTACCTGCATTCAACCAAAGCCTGCTCGAACGCGATTGGTCAATACTATTCGGAGAACAAAAGGAAACTAGAAGGCTTCCAATGCCAAAACCTTGTCCCGTTGCCTGCAGGTTCTACATGTGAATGCAGAATCTGTTTATAGATATTAATGTTCCAGTAAATAGTAACACAAAACAAAAAGACTGAACATAACCAAGTACTTGGTTATGTTAAATTGTGAGTTCAGCTCAATTGAAAAATAATATACTGTATTTACTCTCTTACTTCTAGTGGCATTCAGTAATGCTGATAGTTTGGCTTGTACTGTATTTAGTTTTAGGATGTACTTCGGAGATTCCTGCTGCCACTCCAATGCAATGGAGGTGAATGTAACGTTATTATTGGTGCTCAAATATTCGAAAAGTGACATTTAAAATTGCTCTAATGAATATTTTGATATGAATAATAGTGTCGCTATTTGTGACAAACCATCAGATAAGTATCTACTCTGTTACTACTCCTCTTGACGTCTTGACGTCAAATGATTGTTTTGTTTTTTTGGACTGCGCCTTAACAGTTTGGTTCAGTTTCACTGCTTTCATTGACCTCATTTCTAGCCACTGCAGACAGCTATATTCAGTGAAAAAGCTTTAAAGGTGCTCTATACGACATTCAGAGCATTAATATTGCAGCAAACAGCTATTTGCTATGTAACGATATAGAAGAGTAATGTCTACCTGAGCAGAGAATGAAGTCACTGGCTCAGCTGTTGCCATGTTGAGAGCCGTGCGGAGGAAATAGAAATGCTCCCAATCTCGTATTTAGCATCTACAAAAACTCACTGCATCCTACCTGCCCAGCACCAGACAAAGTTATCGACTAGCTGGTGAACGTAGTGAAGCATTTGGCAGCTAAAGAGACTTGGTCTTTCTCTCAACTGCTCAAATCAAAGCTAAAAGAAGAGTAAAGATTAGACTAAAAATTTGACAGATCACCAGAAGCACAACTCAAAAATTAAAAGCCAATGTTGCTGTGTCTGCTGGATCTGCCAACACATTAGCCATCAGCTCTTTAAAAGGCCAGAATATATGAAATATGTGGGATTGTTTTAAGCTTTTTGGATATTTCTGCCCCTAAGTGAAGAAAAAATGAATTAATGCAGCTTTAAAGTATTCAACAGCAGCGTCTCTTTTCAGGACAACAGAACAGTCTCGCAGATCTTCTAGGTAACATGCAGTTTTCACAAGAACTATATTTTTAAAAACCCTTTAAAGATTGTCTGTGGGCATAAGGAATACTTCTTTCCTTATCTTTATGCATACGGTAGCAAGAAAATCCTTTTAATTAATCAAGTGTGCATCGCCTTCCAGTGTGCTGCTTCAACTGTCCTGTTGCAAAGCAAAGCATCACTTGTTGATAAGATGTCTAACTATTAAGGCTATATTAAGTTCTCATTATTTGTGCAAATGTTCACATAAACTGTATGTGAAGTCTAAACTATCACAGAGAATTTGGTGCATTTTGGAGTGATGATTGTAACCAGGAAGTCATTGTGTCTGATTTAAGACCTGGAGATCCTCTGAGGCTGCAGTGTTACACACTACAGAGTGGAAGGCACTTTTAGCAAAACACACACACTCACACGTAACTGTCAGCAGAAATTTCCATTATGGGTGGCGTAAACAAAAAAAAAATAAAGAGTTACGTTAGTGTCAGTGTTTTTTTGCTCTTGTGTGTGACAGAATTTATTGTTTTATCTCGAGAGACGGAGGATGCAATTGTTTGTGACAATGGAAGAGTATGTGTGTGTGTGTGTGTGTGTGTGTGTGTGTGTGTGTGTGTGTGTGTGTGTGTGTGTGTGTGTGTGTGTGTGTGTGTGTGTGTGCTCTGCAGAAGTGTGTGTGTGTTAGCGGCCACATGCTAAGCCACAGAAGGTTGCCAATGTTAAGTCTCGCCTCTGGCTCAGTGTGTGTGGGGCTATATGTGTGTGTGAGAGACAGCGAGAGAGGGAGGGAGATTACAGTGGCTATTGCCAACTTCAAAGTGTCTACTGGTGTTGTGCCAGGTCAGCATGTTTACACAGGAGAATTGGTGTTGGGACGCACACACATACACACACACACTCTCCGTGCACATGCACATGTGTAGACACACCTTATCTCCTGCTCTGGCTCCTGAACATACTCACACATAACACGCACACCGCCCAGAGTGCATTGGTCTTATCAGTGGTCCCAGTGAGTTAGGAGAGGCATTTAATCAGGGTCAACGCACAGCTCTTGGCATAACTGATTCCACCATCCCTCTCTCTCCCTCTCTCTCTCTCTCTCTCTCTCTCTCTCTCTCTCTCTCTCTCTCTCTCTTCTTTCACTCACTCTTCCCTTCAGACTGAGCAGTCTAGTTGGCTAAATATTTCTCAGCAACAAAATCTTGTTCCAGAAAAGTTAAAACTGGATCACTGGAGGCTTGAAATAGTTTCACGCTCATAGATTTACTAACTTCCTCTGCTACTTTTTGGGAAAGATTGTACAAGTCTAGCCAGCTCTGCAACATACCGGACTTTCTTCCTGCCTAGTGGCTTTTAAACTCGCTTGCTTTTCCCCCTTTGTTGTAGACCGAGTGGTAGTATATGTTTTAAACAGTTAAATACATAGTTTGACACTGTAGGAAATACACTTATTGGCTTTCGGGTGGAGAGTTAGATGAGAAGATAGATACCACTTTCATATTTGGCGTAGCTCAGCCTAGAACAAACACTGGTGAAAAACAGCCCGGACCTGTCCAACGCATCGACTGTATGTAAGAAGTGGACGTAGTCACCGCAACGTCACCCGTTGGACTGCCGTTTTGAAGCCTCGAGTTTGGCATTTTGGCAGTCGTCATCTTGTTTTTTTTGCAACCAGATGTGACACTAGAGGGTGGAGATAAGTACAACCAAACACTGAATAAGACATTTTTAGGCGACCAAAATGTTACAATTAACTTCCAAGAAGTGAAAAACACACTGTGAAAGGGTTAAAGACGAAAACAAGGACAACACCCAGACCGGACAACACCGTGGTAGCAACCTGTCAATCACAAGGCGGCCACGTCCTAAAGCATACCCTGCTTTATGGTCTATTTGACTCTAAGTGGGACCATAATTTACTAAATGAGCATCATGCTGTATTGAAGAAGAATTGAAACTAGCGATCGAGACCATAAAATCATATTTACAATGTTTACTGAGGTAATAAATCAAGTGAGATGTAGGGTCATTTTCTCATAGACTTCAATACAATAAAATTTCTTTGTGCAACCAGAGGAGTCGCCCTCTGCTGGTTATTAGAAAGAATGCAAGTTTAAGGCACTTCCACATTGGCTTCACTTTTCAGTCCTGCAGGTTGCCCACCGGTCCGATGGTTACCAACACTTTTAGAGTTCAATAATTCACATCATATGCAATTTCTTTCATCTGTACAAAAAACAAAGTGCTAAAACGTCAATTCGGCATTTTACAAGTGTAGATTTTGTGTTAAGCTAACCAACTGCTGGCTGTAGCCTTATATTTAACAAACAGATATGAGAGGTTATGGATTTAAAACAGGGTTTAATGGATGTAAAAGAAAACAAACATGAATACATTAATGAACACATTTTGAACATGTTGGCTCCATCATATTATTGTTTCATAAAATGTAGGTTTGTAAAGTATTTCATTTTAAAATCACAGTATAGTACAATGCTAAAATGAAGATGTTGTGCATTCACTTAAACCAAGTGGTGTTATATAAACTCAGCAGCTCTTTTTTCTTTTTGCTAAAATAAAATGAGCTTAACTCATTTATTATTAATAGTGAGAGGTACAACTTTTAAATAGATAATGTGAGGTAACACATGAGGATAAAAGTTGATAGGAGAGGCTATTTCAAACAAAGCAATGCCACACTCCATAATAAGAATGACTCATCAGAGGGTCTCTTTGTGATTGTATGTATAACTTGCTGGAGGTGATAATGTGGTTGCGAGATCGCGTTAAGTTCTAGCACTCATAATCTGAATTTTGGAGGCTGTAAACCAGCACGTGGTTTAGAGATTTCAGGTCTAAACTAGTACTTTGTTTGATGTGGCGGCACAGAACTACTGTATTATACATGTATTATGAATATAGGTCAATCACAACAAGTACTGTGCTAAAAGTAACATGTTTGGAACAAAAACAAGTCCCAAACATGAGTGATCCACAGACACCATACTGAAACCTGAGAGGAGAACCGTCCTGGCATTTGTAGGAGCTCAGGGTGTAATAGTGTGGATTTCCTGCACGTATGGAGGTTGAGGATTTTCTTGGGTCACTGAACAACCTTTAGGGGGGAAAGATAAGGCTTAGAGCCCACTGATGAGACTTATCCCTACCTTAAGGGAAAAGTGTTTAAGTCCACTTCAGATGTCAGTTATTGTGACTTGAATGTTCACCTCCTTCTTTTAAAAACCAGACCGCGTTTCCAAAAACTTAGACGTGAAACGACTTCTGAAGCTGTGCAGTTCCTAGATTGTATAGTTTTTTAGCTACACTAGCATAACTCAACAACTATTTGATGGTTTGACATTTTGTAGATAGACTATAGGGTTTAAAGGTGCTCTATATCAGCGGTCCCCAACCTTTTTAGCGCCAAGGACCGGTTTAACGTCAGACAATATTTTCACGGACAGGCCTTCAAGGTGTGGCGGATAAATACAACAAAATAAAATGATACGACCGGCATAAAAACAGTGGTATATTGTAAATATAATAATAAACGTGAATGCACTGTGTACTCATATGCAACTTTATTAGCAGCGTCCTCTTAACATCGCGCCAACAACATAACATGAGTATCATCCTCTCTGCCCCCTAACGCTCTCTGGTCGCTATGGTAACGTTTAAACATGCCTACAAAAATAAGATACAGATACACCACAAAAACGAATATAAAGTGCATGAAAAAATTAACTCACCATAACGCTAAATCAATGTGAGCCCTGAGCTTGTTTCTCTGCAACGAGACGGTCCCATCTAGGGGTAATAGGAGACAGTGACACCCGAAGTGTGTTGCTTTTGTCCAGTCTACTCCGTAATTTAGTTTTGGTTGCTGTCACTGCAGAAAACCCCGCTTCACACAGATAGGATGTCGGAAATGGCAACAGGGTTTTCAGTGCTGTTGTGGCGATCTCAGGGTATTCTGCCGAGACTTTAATCCAGAACACCGGCAGAGTTGTTGTCTCGAACACACTTTTAAGGCCGCCGTCATTTGCGATCTCCAGCAGCTGATCTTCTTCTTGCACAGACATGCTGGATTCTCCTGGTTTGTTGACAAATGGGTCGCGGATCCATTCCTTGGCAGTTCGTGGGTCTTTTGTGGTTGGGAAGTAGCGCTCGAACTCTTTTAAAAGCAAAGACAGGTGATCGTGCACCAGCTGGGAGAATGAAGGCTCGGGCTCAGTCTCACCCAAAATCCCCGCTAATGTTTGAAACATGTCCAATATGCCTCTGTTCACGCGCCGTCCCCACAAATCCAGTTTGGCTTTAAATGCAGCTACTTTATCTGCCAGCTTGAAGACTGTTGTCATTTTCCCCTGAAGTGACAGATTGAGCTCATTGAGCAGGTTGAATATGTCGCACAAGTAAGCCAGTTTTGCGACCCATTCCTCGTCACTGAAATGTGCTGCCAGCGGTGACTTCTTTTCTGACAGAAATCTCTGCAGCGGCTCTCGTAACTCAAACACTCTGGCCAGCGATTTCCCTCGGGATAACCATCTTATTTCTGTGTATAAGAGAAGGCGTCTGTGCTCCGCGTCCATCTCATCACAAAGCTGCTCAAACAGGCGCGAGTTAAGGGCGTGTGCTTTGATGTGGTTAATAACTTTAACAACATCATTCAATACGCTGGAAAGTTCTGGTGGCATTTTTCGGCTAGCCAGCATTTCCCTGTGAATGACACAATGCGTAGATTCACATTCAGGTGCAACCTCCTTAATCCGAGCAGTTAAACCAGACAGCCGTCCGGTCATGGCAGCAGCTCCGTCTGTGCATATGCCGACACAAAAGGACCATTTCAGTTTCCCTGACATATAATCATCCAGCGACTTGAATAGTTCTGTGGCTGTGGTTTTGGTTAGCAACGATAGTGCACATAACATATCCTCATGCACATCCTCCTGATAAAGATATCGCACATAAACAAGTAGTATTGCCTTGTTGTCAACATCTGTAGACTCGTCAACCTGGAGTGAGTACCACGGTGATGTATTAATCCTCTCCAACAATTGTGTCTCAATGTCTTCTGCTATTTCCTCAATGCGCCGAGTGACGGTGCTAGCCGACAGAGGCACCTGTGCTATCTTTTTAACCGCAGCCTCTCCTAGAAGTTCACGGCAAATGTCTTTAGTGGCGGGCAGAATCAATTCTTCACCAATAGTGAATGGCTTCTTAGCCTTAGCAATACGGTTAGCCACCAAGTATGATGCTCTCAGTGCACTCGCATTTGTTGATGTGGTGGCCCTCAGTAATTGCTTCTGTCCTTCTTGTTCCCGCTTTTTTCTTTCAAAATACTCCAAAGGCTTGTCTTTTAATGCAGGGTGCTTGGTCTCCAAGTGGCGAAGCAGTTTTGAAGGCTTCATTGCCTCATTAGAGAGCCGGTCGCCGCATAGTATGCAGAGCGGGCTTGGTGCGTGGGAGTCACCTGTCGCGATAAATCCATATTTTAAGTAGGACTCCTGGTATTGTCTGTTAAATGCAGCTTTCTTTTTCTTGGAAGTCGTTGGCCCTTCTTCTGTCTCTTCACTGGGCCTTTTCCCCTTCCCAAAGAAACTCTCCAAAGACGTCTGTTTTTTACTCATTTTGCTAGCTTGTGGGTTAAATTTTAGCGTTAACGTATCACTACGATGTAACGGAGAGAATCCGGTCATTTTTCAAAATAAAACATCATTCAGATTCAGATAATAAATAAAACGGAAATAATGTAAGTTATTTATTCTTTCTGTGCGGCCCGGTACCAAATGACCCACGGACCGGTACCGGTCCGCGGCCCGGGGGTTGGGGACCGCTGCTCTATATGATATCCAAAGCATTAATATAGCAGCAAACTATTTGCTATGTAAAGATATATTGCTCTGCTTTGCTACGGCCACGCATGCAAAGAGTATAGAGGCAAAGTGAGGAAACTCTTGTGCCTTTTTGACGACAGCCGTTGATGGCACTGTGGTAGCGCTCCTGCCATTTAGGACTGAAAACGCCAATGAGTGGTTGTGGCCACGGATGTAAAAAGAGAGGTCTGTAAATCAGAGGATAATTTTTTTTTTTAGGTAAACCGACTTCCCAGTATGAATATTTAAATGGCCCTCATTTAAGTCATTGTGTCCTAAAAGTTGTAAAATTCACTAATAGCTGAATCCAGAGTTTTTTTCCTCGGCATAATGAACGTGCATCAGACCCACGGGACTGCCCACTCATATGAAACAACCGGTTCTGCCAGCTTCCTGCTAGCTGTGTGTGTCTAGTATTCATCACTTTTACTATCTTATGATACACCAGTAGCTAGTAGTGATAGTAGCATGACACAAACATAATTGAATGTAGTTGTAGGCTATTTACTACCACGCAGGGCAAAAGCACAGGGCATAACCTCTTATACATCCATGGTCTGTGGTCTATTGGACATCGATTTTGGAAGTCCTTGACATGAAAAAGTTTGAGATTGCTCTCAAAATCTGTCTGCTGGATTTTTCTAACTTCCATTTATGTCCATCGCTCGACTTTATGCTCCTCTGGCAAGTGGCTGAGCAAAAAAGTTTAATACACAAAAAAGTAAGTAAATATTAACAATAGTATGCATATTTATAATATTTTTTATTGTTCAACACTGGCCATTTCGGTAGCGACTTTAAATATGACAATAGAATATAAATAATTTTGTTTTATTTTTTCTACAGCATTTTGTACGTGGACATTTAACTGGCGTCTGGTAATCGCTTTCAGTCCAAAATGGCGGAAGCGTAGCTCTCATGGATGTATAAAGAGAACTGGGTACAGCGTTGTAGGCAAGCTCTCATTCATTCCTATGAGAGTTGCTCAGTGGCGCATGAAGACAAAATGGCTCGACTGCAGAGTGATAAAGTACCCGGATCTTCCGGCAATCTTCTGCATCCATTGGGCCCATAGAGCAGGCGCAGTAGTGTTTCCTTTCACACCGCCTCCCAGCCCGCGGTCCGGCCTCGGTCTGGGGCTCATTCACATGAACGGAGGAAGGGAAATAACTCTGTTAATTTTACAACTTTTAGGACCTAATGAATTAAATAAGGGCTATTCAAGTGATCGTCCTGAAAAGTTGATTTAGCTAACATTTGCGAAGTAGCATTAAAGGTGCTAAATGCAAGATTGGGTGCATTTTTATTGCATTTGCGTGGCTGTCGACATGGCGACAGCTGAGCCAGCGGCTCTCCATTGCAACATCAGTGCCCAGCAGCAGAGCTAACAAGCCCCAAGGAAGAGCGCCAGGCTGTGAAGCAAATTTCCGTAGTGGCCAAACGGCGTTACGACAACTTCCGTGTCTGTCACTTTATGCCATTGGGCCCAAAAATACTTTTTCCCATAGACTTACATTAGGAAAGAGACGTCTGTAAATCAGCGGATATTTTTTTTTTTTAGGTAAATCAACTTCTCACTGAACTGAGATGTTAACATGGTAAACATGATATACCTGCTTAACATCAGCCTGTTAGCTGTTAGCGTTTAGCTCAAAAGCTCAAAGCACCACTATATGTAAAGCCTGACAGAGCCACTAGCTTTAGGCTATAGACTTTTAGTCTTTTCATTTAACACCAACATTGGCAGGTGTTTCTCACATCCCAGACTGAAGACACTTTTTAAGGATTTGTATTAGTTTTACATATGAAATGAGTCTCTCTAACTGGGACGAATTCACAATTTTCTTGCACAAACAATATAGCACGACTACACATCAAGCTGAATCCTAGACAAGCAGCAAGATTTGATTAGGATCAGTAGACCGTTGTCTGAACAGCTTTGTCAGCTGTGTCATGTCAAAGTAGGACAATGTTGGCTTTGTTTTCATAGTGGTTTATGAGATAAGGACATAGTACATTTTTTTAAGGCAGTAAGAACTTAACTTTGATGTAGAAAACATATTTCCAGTTGATATGCTGTATGTCAGTGACAAGTGTGGGATTTGTAAGGATTAACATGCCGACTGGACAGAGGCTAAAAAGGAAATTGAAATCACAGCCGTATCTCTTGTTAATGTCACTTCTTCGTCATATTCCCTCCTCTCCATTTTCTCTCGTTCCTCTTCTTTCTGTCTTTCTTGCACTCGGTCTTCTCCCCTCAGTATGTTCTCTTGCTCCCTTCCCCAGAACATAAAACCACTACTACTCAAAGAAAGACAACTTTACGACCAATTATTTTCACTCCTTCATCAATTATTCTCCCAGTATGTTCTCTCCCTTTCCATTCTTCCGTCTCCCCACTGTCATTAATATTTAACAAAGCTGTCAGGTTTGAAGTGTTTTGAAGAGGGCAAGAGTTTCTGTGCTGCTTTTCCTTAGAATGCCCATGAACTCTATGAAGCAGGTCATTCATTTGTGCATTTGTTGATTCCTTTATTCACTCCTTTATTGGTTTATCAAATCGTGACTCAAGTCTTTAACCATCATCCTACCAACATATTCAACATACAAGGACAACCAAACTACTGTAAAAAAAACAACCATCATGGCAAAATGTTAACTTATTTCTTTTCAAAACATTATTAGTTATGTAATTAATGTCATCAGGAAAAAACTGAATAACAGATATTATTTTATGAAAGGTCATTTGCATATTTTGCAAAACAAACACAGGACTTTCAACCAGGAGACCGGTGTTTATGTCCAAAAGTATGATAAAAGCAGAAGCGTAGCTTTGCTTTTGGGCGCTGATGTTGCAATGGAACGAACAATTGACTTTCAATTCTTGGCAATATAAGTTATTTACCCCGCTGATAGTGCTTGATACTTTAAATTAGGACCCATGGCAAACATGAACTCAATAAATAGTTCCATCTAATTAAACTGTAAAGGCAGAATTGGGTGCTTTTGACTGGTGTCCCTTTGGACCCCAGTATATTGGTATTTTTTTTAAATCGCTAATTAAAACAAACAAAAAACAATGATATGAAGTCATTGGAACAAATTGATCGACAAAGTCATGAAAAATTGGAATGACAGAATAAAGCACCTGTGAGATATGACAGAAAATGTATACCTGTGTGGTCTGCAGAGACCCCAGTGGGTAGGATTAAGGTTAAAGGTGAACTGTATCCACCGGCCCTGTGCGTGCCGACCGGTGCCCTGCAGATCATTGGATCAGCAGAGTTGCAGCCAAAAGTCAGACGACAACATTTAAGTGGTGTTGGCAACTCTGAGCTGCGTGCAAGCCCTGCCGCCTGTTCCAGGGCAGTATGTCGGGCCTGCATAGTGAGGATAAGAATTAGTTCACTAGGCTGGCAGAAGCAGATTTTCTAAGTCTGACGTTTTTATGGAGTTAATTCACAGAGAATGAAGAGTGCTCTGGTAGCAGCTGCTAATGGTAGTGTTGCATTCCTGGTCAGGTGCTCGCAGGAATCGGATAAATGTGTCCATTACTTAAATGGTGTGGATGGTTGGAAATTGAAAGAAAATGCATAATAGTTTAAGGGGTGCTGCACATGTCAAAGTCAATTTAATAGTTACAGAGGGTACAAAGCCTGCAAAAACTGTATAATGTCTATGGTGGCTTTGAATAAGCTTCACTCAGTGGCAAATAATGGATGTTGACGGACAGCTCTGTAACATCAATAACACTTCAATTTAACTGTAATATTTCACTTTGCTAGTGTCCATATATATTTTAAATTAATTCAGACTTTGATTCTCACAAACCGTCGTTTTGGTCACACAAGGTTGGCACAGGTTACCATGGTTACCCGTCTCCAACCGACAGGGAGGCTGTCAGGAAGTGACGACGTAAAATACTGCCCAGAGTGTCCGAAAAGATACGTGCTACTGTTTATTAACACAAAAGTATGTTGAACAATAGCACACATATTGAGTATGCGATTTCGGACGAAGTTGCATTATGGGAATTGTAGGATCCAATGTTTCTGGAACTAGGAACTAAGATTCAGGATAACTCTGCCTCTGCTGCACACATTTTAGCTTTGTTCTTTAAAACTGTCTTGTGTGCAATACTAAATTGCAAGGTTCAATCTCTACATAAAATTAGGTATGTTTGAAATTTGAAATAAACACTTAAACACAAGTGAAATTGTCCCCCTCAATAGATTTTTTTTAGATAGAGATTTTTTCCTAGTGTCAAAACTGCTGCCCACATTTTTCCATCATCTTGGTCTGTCAGGGCTCACTAGACATTTGCTCAGCACAGATGTCATTCCAAGTAACTCCCACAATAAATGACTGACACTATTTCCCTTCCGTCAGACATCAATATGAACAATTCTTACACCTGATTGGACAAACGCACCACTTGCTGGATGTCTTTGGGTTTCCTCCCAATTTTTAAGCCAGAAAATACGGTGGCTGCTCTGGGAATGTCAATTTCTCTCCTAAACTCTTCACCAAAATCAGTTTTGAATACATTTTAGGCAAAAAAAATATGACGCACAGGTGCAGAATCATGCTTCATATTAAATTTGTAACACCTGCTATAAATGTTTGGTTCGGCAGTTTCGAGATGCCAAACATTACTCTTACTTTTCAGACTTGAATCTCACAGCAGAAACTGCTGTAATTAATTAATTCAGAATATCACATATCAATACCATGTCATATTTTTTTAGTGTTTGATAGTTCGTACTACACACAATTGTACACACTTTTCATAGCTATACTAATAATTGGTCCAAAAAAGAGTATAGATGTTCTAATACCATTTTTCCTTCCTAATGCTGATTCCAATACCTGAACTTGCAGTATCGGCCAATACCGAGTACCAATCTGATACCAGTGTGATAGATATAATGTCTTCGATGCTTTTGGACTATCTTTGTTGAATTTATCTCATCGTTGAAATGAGATGCAACATCATCGCCCAGCAGCAAAGCCACGCTTCCGACATTTTGGGCTGAAGCTAGACCCAGATGGCAGTAAAACGTCCACCTTCAAAGTGCCGTACAAAAGCAAAACAAAATTATTTCTATTACATTTTCATATTCTACCGAAATGGCCTGTGTTGAACAATATAATATTATAAATATTTTCAGTCCAAAATGGCGGCTGCGGTTGTTGTAAAAAAACACACCAGTTTCGTCTTTTTGCTTCTATACTCTTTGCCGTTACCGTTACACTCGCCACTAGCTACGCACTGTTGTTGTTTGCTATCGTCACGTGACAAACTACCTGCAATCAGTTCTTCTTCGCTGCTCTAAAACAGTAGTAGTCATGATACATCCAGGGCGACAGCACAGTGAAGGCTACTGTTTTGGAGAGGCGAAGAACAATTGATTTCCGGTTAAACGAGTTGATTTCATCTGCTGTGTTAATAAATAATGGTATCGGATTGTTGAATAGACTGGTGTATTTGCAGATACCCGATCCCAAATTTTGGGCAGTATCGACGCATTTCAGATACTGGTATCGGTATCGGAACAACTCTAAAAAAAGAGTAAAATTGAGCCTTCATAAAAACTCAATCAAAGAACACAATTTTGTAGTTTTTGGGAAAAAAATACATTGTATTGCTTAAAATTTAGATTTTGCACAGATTTCCTGACCCTGCAAACATACTACCCTTAAGATTTGGAGTCAGATGTGTACCTGTATTATTGCCAACACATTGTGACGCTTGTTATATTTTCACCTCTTGTGGAAACACGAGTAAAAACTTTATCGGTTGAGGAAACATATCTCAGTATACTTTGAAATGTAAGGGTCACCGGGGGTAACAGGGGTAACAGCACCTGCAAATAGGCTGTACAGTATGTGTCACCTTTCTAGACATTTCTCATTTTGGAACTCATTTCTTACCACTTACCAACACAACAGCGAGTGCACGTCCATGTGTGTGTGTCCTGCTAGAGCACATAGCGGTGACAGCTGACAGCTACGAGCTCACTCATTGTTAGCTGGACGTTTTCCAGAAAAGAGTATCAGGCAAATTGAAAATTGGTGCTGCCACGACATTAGAGGTGAAATCAACCGCATGAAATGAGATGTGAGATTTATTGCCGTCCGTACAATTATGGGACTGTGAAATAATCACGGAGCGGAGGGGTGAAGGCTATCTGACTGCTCAACCGTGGTCACTAGTGGCAGCACAATCTGTCATAGTTAACACCTACTTACACCATGTTAACCGCGGGGCATGCCTCATTATTCACTCCCTCGCATGTGAGTGGCAACATGTGAATACACATATGAGCGAGCATGCCCTCACACACACCCGTGCGTAGAGTGTGCGCTCCATTGTGTCCTGTATCGAATATCTTCCTAATGTTGCGTCACCTGCTGGCAGAGAGATCTGCTCAGGAAGAGAACAGGAAATGAGTCATCGGGGCTTAATGGAGGACGGGAAAAGATCCTCAAAGCTTAACTGTGCTCCTGCTCCATTACCTACAAAGTGAGTGATATGGAAGATGTTCATGCATGTGTGTTGTGTGTAAATTGACGTCAAATAGGTGTATATAGGAAAGCTATCCTTATACATTTATGACTTCATATTTGTTAAAAACAGCTGATTCATGTTAAACTCATTCTCTCTCTCCTCACACACAAATGAATCCATGACTCCTGTTGAGTTGTTCTATAATACAGTAGGGCATCAGTGTGATGAAAGTATTGTAAATGTTACCTAAAGATGTTGTAAAAGGAGGAAAAAATAGATTTTGAAATAAAAGAATTATGAGCGTGGCGCTTTCCTTTCTCAGATGTCTGTGAGCCGGCACCTAACTAGTATATGCATGCTTTTTCCTTCAGTGTTACATTTTTAAAAATGCCAATGCTGATTGCTGGTATGAGAAATGGATGCTAACCCAAGCCTTCAGTGTCAGAGGGGAGTGTGTAAAGCGGGATTCAGACTAAGAACAGCCCTGTGTTAAAGCAACGTAGCCTGAGTGCGGCACCCTCAACACTCTCACTTCCCACCAGGGTTATTATAGCAAACTAAAACTGAAACTATAGGGGCGTTTGCATATTAGGTACGATTGAGTGAACCAGCGTTATCATCCACGTGTATTTGTTTATGTTGAGATCAGCTGTTCTAGCGGCAGAGCATCATAAAACACTTTATTCAAACTTGACAGAGACAAAATATAACTCAAAACCGTCGTCGTTAGTCTTTACAACAATCACAAACTCCGGTTTGGTCGAAATAAACTCTTATTTCACCGAGTTTGATTTGAAAATATGCCGGATCTACGCTCCGTTTTCTCCCTTCTGCAAAAAAGTGGGCATGTCTGTAAAGGGGAGACTCGTGGGTACTCATAAAATCCATTTTCATCCCTTTGAAAATGGCCATGACCGTTTTCCCTCGCCAAAATTTAGCGCAGGTTTGGAGTTATTCAACCTCCATAGGTTTAATAATTAAATATGATATCAGCACTTTCACTCTAGCTTTAAAGCCTCCGAAAGATTGATTGCATTAATGTGTTAAAGATATTAGTGGCGTTAAAACGTATTTGCGTATTTGCGTTGACGCGTTGACGCGTTAATTGTGACAGCCTTAGTAGCTACATACTTCTGAGACATTCTACTTGACCTTAGGAAAAACAAACTTCTAACTATTGTAAAACTTAAACTAAACACTCTGAAAACGAACTAAACTAAAATGAAATTGAAAAGTCAAAACTAAAATAACCTCACTTTCCCACAAGGTTGGGCAGATTCTTGTACTCTTCAAGTATTTTATTCAAGTACCTTCACATTACTTTAGATTTGTGAGACATTCTCACACTCTCTAAAGAAGCCCTGATTTCCATAAGATTTTCATTTTGATACCATGTAAACCTTGAGTTCAATTATGGTGCAAGTTTCCACACATATGCCGTCCAATCAAATCGGAGCGGAAGCTCCAGCTTTTCCCTACAACGTATTTCTAACAGTAACAGAATTCAGCTGAAAGGGATTATGTGATTTAAAGGCCTTAAATGAGACTAGACCTTCCAGGATTTGACAAAGCAGACTCGGTGGATGAGAAGCCAATTCCTCCAAGTGGAACGAATACAGTGGAAATGCTGCTAAATTGTCCTCAACTGACCCGACTGCCTTCTACCCCCCCCCCGCTCCTCTCTGTGTCTCTCTGTTAATTTAAATCCCTTTCACTCTTGCTGAATTTTTATTTAAATTATTTATTAGCATGACTATGGCACTTTTGAAAAATATGCAAATAAAACTTTACACCTCAACGCTTTTTAGTGCTTTTGCATAACAGAATAGCAGATAGGTAATGTGCTCCCTCTCTTTTTTTATTTTGTCATCAGTCTGCTTCTCTTTCTTTTCACAGTTTGTTTCAATTTCTCATTCTTTCTCCATTATCCCCATCTCTCTCGCTGCTTGCTCTTTGGTTTTGCCAATTCTTGTGTGTGTTCAAAACAAAACTTGCCCCCATATTTCTCATATCCTTCTTTTTGCTTCTGGGGTGGCACAGCTGATCGATGCACCTATTTCCGCAGCCAAAGTTAGTTTTATTGTGCCTTCCTTGCACTCAGCAATAACAGACTGATTACGTTCGGAAAATAAAAGTCCTTTGAGGCAGATGCGAGCAAATCCCCACAGATTGCTTCATTTATTTGGTGAAGCACTTCAGGTAAAGTAATTGCAACAAGTGTCAGTTTTGTTGTCACGGCGGTGTAGTGGCGTAATGTTGCCACTTTTGTTTTTCCAGCTTTAATGCTGCTTTCAAGAGCTGTTGAAAAATATTCAAATTACAACTCGAGTGCAATTGAACGACCCGGCAATGTAGAAGAAAACAAACTTAATGAGGAGATGTAATAATAATAGGAAAATGTAGGACTTTTTAATGAAAGACAAGATGCTATGATATTAGGGGGCATGAAGACACCTTGCTGTCACACCGACATTTAGTCCTCTTTGCTCTGGCCAATAATGGAAACACTTAATTGCATTTTTATATTCAGATTATTTTTGAGGTGTTGTTGATGTTATTTTTTCTTATGCTTTTCTACTTTGGGTGGCTGTTGGTTGTCATTCGATGTTATGAACGCATAAGGCCAAACAAGGTTAATTTGACTGCATTTACACCTTCCATTCTTGGAAGAAGGATCTTTCTTACCAGGGGCACTTGAACGCAGCTCGGTCAGCTTGCACAACTGCAAACCTTATAACAAAAATATGTACACAACATATGTTTATCACATCAGTTGTGGTGAGCTGGTCTGGTTTTAATATTCTGTAAAGCTGGGGACACACCAACCTGACATCAGAGAACTAGCAGCGGCGAAGGCTCCCTGTTGCGTCGCCTCACGTCGCCTTTGTCTCGGCTGACAAGTTGCACTCGAAAACAACGCAAAGACTACAGCCGACAGCCAGTTGGCACGTACATTCTGCGCCTGTGTGAGAGGAAATAACTCTCCACACCAACAGGTCGCGGTAGTCTGTATTCATCATTCAAAAAGGGAAATCGAAAGACCGAGGATGGCGGATATACAATCCGTTGTTATGATACGTACATGAAACAAAGCGGCGTTTGCCAACCATTTTCACACCACTCAGGTTTCTCACCACTTAGCTTCATTCCAGATGGCCATGTCGTTGTGAAAGTTTCTACTCCAGACCTGCCTTGCTTTGTCTCCATCACTCCTTCTCTCACGGAAGAATTGCAGTCTTATGATATCCAGATGATGAGCAAGCATTAAGACCTGAGACTTTAAACAACTCTTTTATAATTTACGCTCACTTCCGATCTCTCACTTGCTGTCTCGCTCTCTCTGTTCTTCTCTGTTCAGTGCTTGTGTACAATCAGTGAAATTGGGGTGTTTCGGGTGCTGCCGCCTCACACTCACAGGTGCTGACTGTCTCTGTGAGATTGGCAGAACAAGGCGAGCAAAGTGCCCCATCATTAGCTTATTGGACAGCCTGGTCAACGCGACTATGTGTGTGTGTGTGTGTGTGTGTGAGTGTGTGCATGTGATGATGCTCTCTGATACTGCCAACTGGGCTAGATTTAGTCCGTAATCAGCGTGTTGCAAACCTGTTCAAACCGGTTTAGTAGCCGTTCACACAGAAAATTGAACTGCACATAATTGAATTAGTCCCGATGCAGATGTGCAGTGGTATGTGTGTGTTTGCAAATACTGTTTGCTCTAACCTACATGCATCATCTACTTCATTTTGACAGTGTCATGAAAGCTGTTTATCGCATTAAAGGCTCACAAAACTGATTTAAGATGTTTAGCTTGACACTTGTCTACTTGTACTTGGCAAACTGCTGGCGCCCACTGCCTTATCCTGTGTTTCAAAGCCTACGCATCTTGTTTTGTCATTTACACAAAAAAGAAACAGTGAGAGTCTAAGAGAATTTAGAAATAAGCAGGGGCGGTTTAGAAAACCTTTGAATGGAACTGGGGCATAGAAGGGGGGGGGGGCACATTTGTTAAATAATAGAGTAAAAATGTTTAATAATTGTATATTGATAATTTTATGTCACTTTGTGGTAATTTGGTGTCTCCTTGTGTTTGTTATACATCTCTTTGTAGTCATTTTGTTTCTCTTTGTGGGTGTTTTGCATCTCTTTGTGGTCATGTTGTGTCTCTTTGTGGGTGTTTTGTGTGTCCTTGTTGTCATTTTGTCTCTTTTTGTGGGTGTTTTGTGACTCTTTGTGATCATTTTGTGTCTCTTTGTAGTTGTTTTGTCTCTGTGGTTGTTCTGCGTCTCCTTGTGGTCATTTTGTGTCTCCTTGTGGTTATTTTATGCCCGTTTGTGGTTGTTATACATCTCTTTGTGGTCATTTTGTGTCTCTTTTTGGTTGTTTTGTGTCTCTTTGTGGTAATTTGGTGTCTCTTTGTGGTTATTGTATGCCTGTTTGTGGTTGTTATACATCTCTTTGTGGTCATTTTGTGTCTCTTTTTGGTTGTTTTTTGTCTCTTTGTGGTAATTTTTTGTATCTTTTTGGTTGTTTTGTGATCTTTGTGGTAATGTTTTGTCTCTTTATGGTTATTTTGTGTCTCCTTGTGGTCATTTTGTCTCTTTTTGTGGTCATTTTGTGTCTCTTTGTAGTTGTTTTGTGTCTCTGTGGTTGTTTTGTGTCTCATTGTGGTCATTTTGTGTCTCTGTGGTTATGTTGTGTCTCTTTTTGGTTGTTTTGCATTTCTTAGTGGCCATTACAATGTGTCTTTGTGGCTATTCAGCATTTCTTTGTGGTCATTTTTATAATCCATCCATGATACTAACAAGTCAACTACCAATGCTTTCCCCCTCTGGCCCCACTTATCAACATATGGAAATTTTACTCTGACTTTGCAGTTTTTTTTGCCTCAGTGTTTGTGCTGTACAGCGGCATGGCTCCATTACCGACCATCCTGTAACCAGAGAGTCACAGTTCACTCGCTCTGTGTCCTGGCAAAACACCCTCGAGCAAGGCAATAAACCACACACTCGCAAGACGGTCTGCATAAGGCTGGCAGCCATCTGCCTGAAATGAAAAAAAAAAAAAAGGAATAAATTTCTAGTCTTGTTTTGGCAGCAGTAGAGGAGCTGTGAAAGATGCCTTTCTGCAAAGCAGACAGACATTGACAAACAAGCTGACAGACAGACAGACAACACTGGCACAAACACAACACAAACAGGCACACAGACAGACTGACAGAAAAAGAAATAGACAGATGTCGGCTATGACAGTACAAGGGGAATATTTTCATTTGTTGTCTTTTCCTGCACACATGCATACACAGTCGGTTAGAGTTACAGTAACAAGGTCTTATCAGTCACATGCAATGACAGGAGGCTGATCATAAACAGCGAGGAAGTGAACAGCATGTCAACATCTCTCACTCTCTCTCATTGTTTTGGGTTAACACTCCATTGTGTTATTTAGCTTCTTTATTTCACTATTTTTAACACACACAGACACATATTTTCTATCAATATCTCCTCTGTTTTAAGGTCAAAGTTTTGTTCCTTTACCTTTTTGCAAAGTTTCTCTTTTCATTTATTTGTTTTCTCTCTAGTGCCCTTCTCTTTTCTTTTCAATCTTGTTCCCTCCCACAGATTGCTATTGTTTCCGTCTTATCCTACTCTCCATCCTATCGTCATCCTAGCTACAGTATGCCCTCTTCTCATTTTCTCCCCTACCCTGCGATCCCTATACATCAATGAGAGGTTGTTGATGTTCAATGAAACCAGTGGCCTTTAAAGTGCAGGTCACAATCTCTGTCTCGTTCCTTTTCTCTCTTTGTCTGTCTGGTATTGTCTGGGACAAAGTCTCAGTCTCTGGTTTCTCTTCCTCTTTTCCAAAGTAATCTCTTGTTCTCTCTTTTTTTTTTTACCTTCATGCCCCATCTCTCCTCTTGTTCACTTTTCTCCCTCTCCCTTTCTCTGTTTCCACTGCATCTCCATGTTTCTCTTATTCTCTCCTCCCCATTTCCTTTGCGCGAGCATCTCGCTCTCTCTTTGTCGGGTGTATTTTCTCTCCTCTCTGGAGGAATAAAACTTTTTGAAGTTCTATCAGAGGAGAAGCGCCTTCAGCCCTAATACACTTCATCCTGGTTACTGACGCTTACAGCATGGCCTACTATTGTGTGCCACAGTGCTTTGTGAACTTTGCCAGGGAATTAAACATAAGCCGGCGACTCTGCCCAGCACACAGTCTCACAATTACGGTCAGAAACCTTCTTTCTAATTGGGCCCAGCTAAAAAAATGATAACAACTGGGGATCATGAAGAAATACTGCATTAATATTATGGATCTTTTTTTCAAAATTGTTTGATTTTCATAACAATATGCTTAAGGTAACTGAAGGTATGGTGGTTGGTTGATGACTGCGTTATCTGTAGTTATTTGGGTTGTTATGATGTTTGTTTTGATCCTTAAACCTGCAGTAGAAAGAATGTTTTTAGCATCATTGGACAAATATTCCATAATAACCTTTCAGCATATTGTGATTCAAGTGTTCTGAGAGAAAACTAGACTTATGCACCTCCTCATGGCTCTGTTTTCAGACTTTAAAAAATCTAGCATGTAACGGGAGACTTTGGCCAATCACAGGTCATTTCAGAGAGAGCGTTCCTATTGGCTGGTGGGCGGTGCTTAGTATTTCCTCAAGTGGTCTCAACATGGCTTCCAGGTCACAAACTTTTTCATTTTACAGCTAAACAGTACACTACAAGATGTTTCTGAAAAACATTTGAGGTGAGAAACAGGCATTACAGTAACAGAATATTGATTCATATTTGATCAGCGCCGCCTAGTTTGACTGTTTGATCGGAGTCTGCGAGTGATTGACAGCTGCTCAGACACGGCAAGGCTCCAGCTCGGCTCTGATTGGTTGTTTTACTCCGGTCTGTGAAATTTTGCAGATGCTAATAGGAGCACCTATTTTTTTCAGATTACCTGTCTCATACACTACTGTCAGGATATAGTGACCGTTTTATAATAATAACTCAGATTTGCTCCATTTCTAGCAGCTTTAATATTTTAATTTACTACAGCTGTCTGTTACCTTTAATCTACTATTGCATCAACTTGCACCACTTGCACATCACGTTGCACTGGCAGCCCCTGCAAAAAGATCACATTCCCTCTTTATTAAACAACGTATTTAAAAAAAAAAAAAAAAAGACAACTTATATATTTACTCCACTTCTGGTCTATAGTTAAGCAGGGTTAAAGCTGTAGCACTGACATTAGTGCTTCGAGGGTGGCTAATGGTTAAAGTAAAATGGAATTATAATGCAAAAATACTTCCAGTAACTATTTCTAGTATGACAGATACAAAGAAATCTGTGTTTTTAATTCCCTCAAAAGATTCAATGTCCTTGAATTAGCAAATGCTAGCAGGTTCAACTCATGTCAAACAAACTACGACTGTACAGATTCCACTGCTTACAATGTGGTGCACTAGAACAGCATTTTTTCTAACCTTTATCTTACCTGGAAAGTCTCCTCAGTATTCAAATTATGTTTTAAAAGAGAGTCCTATTATAACATACCTCTGGAGGTAGTGTGGTCATCTTTGTCCAAGATACTGAACACGAAATTGCTGTAAGTGTGCATGTGAATGTTTACCGCTCCTGAGGAACAGGCGTAAGTAAGCCTTGATTGGTAACCTCTCCCACCAGTGTATGAATGTGTGTGTGTGAATGAATGGGTGAATGCTGGCTTGTGTTGTAAAGTGCTTTGAGTGGTCCATTTACCACCCCCATAGGTTTTGGTTCTCCAAAAGACTAACGATACATATCATAAACACAATAATACTCATTCAGTGCTAACATACATTTTACCACTTTTGTAAAAAATCACAATTTCCCCTCTCTGGAGATAAATGTGGGAGATACAAGTTTGGCTTGACTCCGCAAAACAGTGTTATAGTGAAACACCAATAAATCAATAGTTTCATACATTTTATCTAATGCCCTCAGTTGAAGTTTCAATGTCGATGTTGCCGGCAGCAGACTTCACTAATGAGGTCCAAACTTTACTCAAACATTACATTTATGCCAATAAACATAAAGTTTACTCCCCTCAGCCTGAATATACACAATATTTGGGACACCTTATCGACATTATCAGGATATCACCTTATAATGAGTTGCAGCCTTATTTTAAACCCCTCAATTCTCTCTCAAATTCTAATATAATGATATAATAATCTCACTTCTCTTTATCTCCATCTCCTCGTCTGTGGTTGGTGCAGATTTAATTAGGAAAAAAATGGTTATCTGGGGTCACATTGTTTATGTAGCTCAGGAAAATATAATACAAAAAGAGAAAGAAGAGCAGCAGCAAATTCCAATCTGTGCATTCTCACGCATTTCTCATGTCTTATTAGCTGTAGAGTCCAGACCGAGAGAGTCAACAGGTCGTCTTTAGAGGAAACTAAAGTTCTGTATCAGTATATCTTTTGGCCAGACTTAGCCGTAGTTTAGAGATGCTAGAATTTGGGGAGTATAGCATCTCTTTGTTTACCCATTTCACAATGAGATGGTAATGTTGTTTGGTAATAAAGCTGCAGTAGTCTAAAATAAAATGTGTGACCTTCTGAATAAAAGTGAAAATTGGGTGTTTGTAAATTGTAAGAATCTTTTCTTAGTCACCGCTGTCAGAAATCAATCTGGCTTTGTGATAGCTTGTGAGAATATGCAACTGGGCTCCTTTGAGAATAGGTTGTTGTATCAAACGAGTCTATTTTGGATTTGCTGGCATTGTTTTGTCAAGTTCAGGTAAAAAAAAAAGAAAGAAAAGTTTGAGTCACGAGAGTGTTTGGGTCACTAGGTGTCAAATGGATTTTGTTTGTGCAGCAATTAAAAGCATATTTCATCAAGAGAGGTTAGGCCTTAACCTTGTAGCAGCGTTCTGCAACAGTAAACAAGGTTTTATTTTTCACCTTTTTCAACTGAAACTGGAAGTATTTTTCATGATGGTCTATCAAAATGCAGAACTGATATGAAATTCATGATGAAAATTGGAAAGGTTACCAAGTTAACGAGGTATAGATCAACATGGGAGATATCCAATTTAGAGGATTTCGTGATACAGATCCCTGGGCTTTGAATATTGGCCGATACCGAGTACCGATCCGATACCAGTGTTAATAATAATTAATTAATAAGCTGAATGCCTCACTGTGTGGAAGTGACTGGCATCATCCTTTTATGTGTAAGGCAACATCATTTAAACTTGACTTAAACAATGCTTTCATAACTTTGTAAAACAAAAGGTAACAAATAAATACACAGATATACATTTTTATTATTTTAATTATTATTAATTATTATTAAAGTAATGAATCGTACAACAGCAACTTGGTAAAACAATCTTAAAAATTAACAAGAATTACAGTTCAAGTGAGCTTTTTGCATCAGGAATCCAAATTCCATTATATAATGTATGTATATAATAATATACTGTATAGTATAGAAACATAGAATTGAATTGAATAGATCAGCCCCATTGTCACCGATATCCGATCCAGCTATTTGAGTCCGTATCGGCCCCGATATCCGATTCGGTATCGGCCCCGATATCCGATTCGGTATCGGTGCATCCCTAGTATTACTTTTGCAACTTTTTAGTTGATATTTTGTTTGCATACACTCAGCTATGAGTGATAATGTAACCCCCGGGGTTGGATTAATTAAAAAATTAGACCAAAAGTCATCCATCATTTTGCCAAATCCTGGCGTTGCAACGTTGCTACTCACATAATACAGTTTAATAACAGAATGTAACACTGTTTTTGCACTTCTAATGTAATTTCAAATGCAAGCCAGCACAAATCCCCCTGATGCAAGCTCAGCCTCATGTGTCCATCAGTTTCTCGCCAATATCACAATATGACTACCAGGGGTTCCATGCAGAGATTACTGGCCTGGAGACTCAGCCTTATTAAAAAACTACTAGAATTATTTATAAATCTCATCAACAGTGCTAGCATTCGGGACTCAGAGAGGTTTTGAATTCATAAACATGCAGTATCCCTGGCGATTCATAAAAATCAGTGCCACAGAAAAAAAGAAAATACCATCTGCTTCTCTGTTGAGACAGAATATCTCTCTACAATGTCGGAGGCATTATCAGTTCCCTCTGTAGGGCTTTCTCTGACACTCTGCTAAATCTTGATCACAGTCCACTTGCCCGCCATTATGCATGGACTGAAGAACCGGAGTTTAAACTCAATTAAGGTCGCTTAAAAGCAGCACCGTGGCATTGCGAGTCTAAAGTGTGTCCCTTAAATGAAGCTGCCCCGGAGCCACCGTGACTGCTGGATTTCACCTCTGGGGTTTGGTACAATATTACAATTACATTTTCGTTGTCAGCCAACTCCATCTCCATTCAGAGGGCGATAGTAATCTGACTCTGTCACAGTAATCTCTGCCACGGGAACTTCATAAATCAGCTCTAATTAAACAGGCGGCGGTTTTTGCGTGACGGGGAGCAGTTAATGTTGTTGTTACTGAATACGAGCCGCTGAGTTTAGTCTCAGATAAGGTCCCATTCAGGATAATCTCTTTCAGTAGAATAAAGAATATTCTCAGTGTTATTACCATGAAGACTGAAACAAACTGTATTTACATACCATACCGTCTTGACTGATTTAGGTGTATCTGATGAATCATGCTATGAACGGGAGGAGAATCTATAGGAACAGGATATGGTTCAACTAACTTTAAAGACAAAATAACATATTTGGATGCTTGTAACTGGCCGTTTCCTACGCCCTAGTTTGCCTACTGTTGCTACGCCTGTCAAGCTTTCTGTTCATTTGCATTTATACAGTTTAAAATGATAGCCTAGCGGTGGCAGATTTACTAATTTATTAAACAATCTTCCTGAATTTCACACAAAATTGAACAAAAACAGGTTACTCTTTTCTGGCCAGTGGGATTTATCAGCTGAAATAACAAATATTGAAACTCTGACAGTTAGTTTGCTAAAATCCTGATAAAAAAAAAAGTATTATACGATAAATAAAAGTGTAATTAAAATGTTATTCATTCGAACTAGGGCTGTGATTAATTGCACAATTGTCCATGAATAATCGCATATTAATCATAAATTTTTTATCTGTTCAAGATGTACCTTAAAGGGAGATTCGTCAGGTAGTTAACAATCTTATCAACATGGGAGTGGGCAAACATGATTACGTTATGCAAAAGTATGTATATATTTATTATTGGAAATAAATTAATAACATAAAATGACAAATATTGTCCAGAAACCCTCACAGGTACTGCATTTTGCATGAAAAATATACTCAAATCATAAAATGGCAAACTCCAAGCCCAACACGCAACAACAGCTGTCAGTGTGTCAGTGTGCTAACTTGACTATGACTTTCCCCCAAACTGCATGTGATGATCATAAAGTGGGCATGTCTGTAAAGGGGAGACTCATGGGTACCCATAGAACCCATTTACATTCACATATCTTGAGGTCAGAGGTCAAGGGACCCCTTTGAAAATGGCCATGACCGTTTTTTTCCTCGCCAAAATGTAGCGCAAGTTTGTATTTTAGTGTTTAGTATTTAACCTCCTTCGTGACAAGTGTAACAACTGTATGACTACTAAGTTAGTATCATATAAGATACTGGTATTATATGAAATGAGAAATCCTAAGGAATCTATTGGTACCAACCACAATGGATTTCTTAGCATTTCTAGTTTCATGTAATACCAGTATCTTCACTCTAACTTTAAAACTGATCCCGTGACCACCTCCGAAATATTGCGTTAATGCTTTATTACCAGGTTAACTTTCACAGCCCTAATTCTAATGTTGATGCTTTGGCTGCTCTATTGAACAAGTTAAACAAGCAACACGGTGGTTAACTTTGTGCTTCACTGTTATGCTTCTCTTTTAAAACACAAATTTATTTGAGAAGCTATAAGTTTAGTAAATGTAACACTATTTAACGCAAGTTTGGCTTGAGTGTAAACTTCCCCAAACCAAATGAAGGATAGAGCCGCTATTGCTACTCCAAATTCTGATTTACTAGCATCTTAGCTCCCTGCCTTTGGAAACAACGCTAAGTTAGTACTATAGGTAGGTATTTGCAGCTTATTTTAAAGCAAATAAACACACAGTTTAATCCTTTTCTTACACTTTTTGTTCTTGTGTTTAGTCTTGAATAAAAGACACCAGCGTCTAAACTATTGAGGTAGAGAGTATTGCTCTTATTAGTGAAGATTAGCCACGGTTGCTAAACTATGAATGGACCATTGCTGTTCAGGGACACAATTTAGCTAACGGTCAGTTCCTCATAATAATGCTCCTGGATCAGTACACTGTAATACTTTATACTAATTGTGTATACACAGTGCACACCGTTGACCATTTAGGTGTTTGGTAAGATCCAGGTTAAAGAAATTTGGCGTAATTAAATCCCAGACTTGCTGGGAAGATGGTGGATGGGGAAAAGTGCAACCTACCACACGCACACAAACACCCAACCTAGACGAACGCCATCCTTTGAGAGTCTGTGTTGAGGAGCTGAAAGATGTTTTCTCTTGCAGGTCAATCTCTCACTTTAAATGTTTGTGCGAGTGAGATAAGTGGGCTGTATTGATGCTCGATGGGTTTGAGCCGCATTACCCACAAAGCAATCAAAGACCAATTTATAGACACGTACACATACAGACTCAGAGAGCACCCAAATGTGTCTTTGACTGAGAACTTCAAAGAAACCTATTTTCCCTACAGCTGTACATGCTCTCCCTATAAAATGTAATTACTCTCAACCCTAAGCACACACAGACACACACACACACATCAGCTTTATGTATTTCTCTCACTCTCTCCTCTGTATAGCACCCTTCAAAAACGTCTAATGTATTATCAACTGTGTCAAATCTTCCGCTGCGAGATCTAAGATGTTGTTGCCACCGCTGGCATTTTACATCGCACAAAATATTTCCTTCTCTATCATCATCCACAGGTTTCTATATTTTCCCATTGTGGCGGCAATCCCTGTATAACGATCACTTACTTTGATGCACGAGCAGCAAAGATTGATCAAAGATTTTCAGATTGGTGACATGAAGTGCCGCCACGATATGAATATTTAATGCATGTGTGAGCTTTAGATTGGAAGGGGCAACTCACCTTGGGGGATGTAATGGAGTGCACCGTCGATATAGGAATCGTATTTTCATTCAAAGCTTACTTCTGTAAGGATGGGCGGGGAGCATGCAGTTCTGCTACATCAAACTCTGTATTACTGCTGCTGTTTCTTTTCAGTGGCAGATGTCATCTTTTGAACATGTTAATGTATGCGTCCAGCTCGCTGTTCGCATGAAAGCGCAGGTGGCGCCGCCTGAAAAGGAAGTACCTGGAAATGACTGCTTTCAATGCACAGCTCAAAATGAGGTGAGTGATTGTGGCTGACCTGTGTTTATGTGCTCTCCTCCCCTCTCCGCAGCTGGATGCTTGGTGAAGCATGGTGGTGAAGATGGTTAGGACGCACTTAATGGGGCCACTGTCGTGGGGCCGGGTCAAATGGCCGAGCATAATGGGAACAGGAGTCCTCTATCTGCTGCTGCTATCAACCTGTCTCGGCCAAGATACGGACGGTAAAGGTAGCCTCTTCTTATCCATCTCTTTTTCACTCACTCGTTCTGTCTTTGTCTTCATCTCTTCTCTCCGTTTCATAATTGAGAGACCGCTCAGCAGGGATTTAATATCAGGATAGTGTGCGTGGCTTCTCTGACTTCAGGCTTATCTTCGGGAGTGCGCACATCTCAGTGAGTGTGCTGTGTACCACAAGATTTTCCTGATTCATTATTGATCCTTTGGTGATTGAAGATGAATAGCGCTTTTTTTTAGACAGCCACAACACAGTTTGTCAAAGGATGTAAAGTAGCATATTCAGTTTTTCATCATATCATTTACTGGCCTTTTCCTTCCTTAATACATCTCATCCGTATAGCATTCATATTTCCTGCCTGGGCCACACTTATAACACTTAATGTCTCAACAACTATTAGATGGATTGATATGAGATTTGGTACAGACATTCATATCCCAGTCAAGATGAATTCTGATAACGTTGGTAAACCATTAAAGGTGCTTTATACAATATCAGAGCTTTAATATAGTATCGAACAACTATTTGCTATGTAAAGATATAGAGGAGTAATGTCTACCTGAGCAGAGAACTAAGTCACTCTCCCTCTGTGTGTAATTCAAGCTTCTCCGCGCTTTGTTGACATTGCCGGACTGGCCGTGCATGCCTTTTAGTGCATGTTAGCGACCCCCACTGGCTAGCTCACGGCCGCCACTCTGCACTGCTCTCATACGGCGGTTACAACTGATAACGCCGTCCCGACAGACAGTGCCATTGCGTAAGCGTAGCACCCACCATCCTGTTCCCTCCCAGGTTAACACTGTTGGTTCTGTCAGCACTGTTGCCTTTGTTTTCACTGTTAGGGTCGTTCGCACCATTAGCTGCGAGTCGCCGGCTCAGCTGTCGGCATGTTGACAGCCGGGTGGAAGCAATACAAATTTTCCCAATCTCGCATTTAGCACCTTTAATTGGTGTGATAATTGAAAATCACATTTAGCACATCTAAGTTTTCACCCCGCACTATCATCAGGTCAAACTTTTAATTTTGTCCAGTACTTTGATATATGACCAAATACCTGCAAAACTAATGACATTCTCATCGTACTTTATTTATTGTTATTAGTAGATGTGAGCATATTATGTTAGCGTTATCATTGTGAGCATGTTAGCATGCTGATTTTGTGAGATAGCTTATGACCTTATAGGCTTAAAGGCCTTTACACACCGTGATTTTTGTGCAATTACTGCACAAGTCAATTTATATTGTTTTGAACTGTTGTTTTTATCATGAACGTGAATATTACACGGCGAAAAAGCGGCATACTTTTTTCTGAACAAGGCCGATTTTTCGGAGCTTTCGCCACCACAAATAAAGACATCAACCAATCGCGTTGTGCGGAACGGGTTGAGTTGCGCCTGTATTTATGAAACAACAACGTGGCGGCTCCGTAGTCCAAACCAGGATGGCAAACTTTATTACTCCATTCAACTTTGACAAAGGCAGCGCAGAGCAGATCCACTCCGTTCGTTCTTACCTTTCAAAATAAAAGCCCTTCGCATAAAATATCTGCAGGCAAGTATTTCACATTGTCGTGTTGTTTATTTGTCACGCCCCCGGTGTGTAAAGGCCCAAAAATCCTACATCCTGTTTTCAGCCCAACTGATGAAATGACATGATGTTTTGAATGTAACTAGCCTATATACCATACATACATGGGATGGGGTGTAATGTAAAGGTTTAGGTGGATGTTACATTTTGTCAACTATGTTGTAATCATCAGCTTTAGTGTCAGTGTTTATTCTCTCACTTCAAAATATGAGAAGAACCTGCAATTCATGTGATAATATAAACAGTTAATGGGGGGAAAAACGTGCCAGGGATAATTTAATGTTGAAAAAACACCCACGTTCATATATTACCCTGAGCTGGGAACAAACTGAAGCAAGGTAAGACAGAAATGAAGTCATCACCGATGGGAGAGCTCAGCATAATACTATCTTGACTTTCTGCTCGATTTGTCAGAATATTAATATTCCATTTAACTCTTAGCCCTTGCGATTTATCTGGTTGGCATTTAGCTGACAGGGTTCTGCAGCCAAAGGTGGATGTATGAGAGTGCATTTTCCTTCTGTGCAAGAGGTAGAAGGGGGGGAGACTGTGTAGGAATCAAGACCTTCCCTCGACCCATCCGTCTCTCCTCTTTTCTCCTCATCATCGCACATGTCCACCTGCATTCAATTACACCTGTAAAACTGTGTTTCCTAAACAGGGTCTCAGAAACAAGTTTGCAGGTCTTATTCTGGTGGATATGTAGCCTATATAAAAATAATAGTATGTTTTAATGAGCCTGTGTTTTTCTGGGTTGACAGACAATACGTAACTCTGTTTGGGTCCCCTCATGACATGCGTGTGTTTTTAATGAGCTCGAGTCCCAGGATGAGGGGTTGATTTTAGCTGTTTGGACCCCCGTGTCAGAAGAGTTCTGGTATGTTTTAATTAGCCCGGGTCCCGAGGTACAGTAACAGACTATATTTACTCACTTTTTTGGTTTCCCGAGTGACAAGAGTACCAGTCTATTTTTAATGAGGGTGAGAGACCGCACAATGTGTCAAATGTGGCTGAAAGTTTAACAGCTCTGAACCCTTTTTCCCCTTGTCATAACTTCTATCTAATTAAGATCATAACGTTTTTAATGCTCATTGCTGAAACCAGCTTGACTTGGAGAACAAAAATAGCTTACACCAGCTACTGTTGTTGGATTGTAATCTCAATATTTCTTGCGCTGAAAGTAGCGAAATGCAAAAAAAATCCTCTGCTCTGGCGGATTCCTGCACTTGACTCGACTCTGATTAGGAATTCATTTGAAGCCCGCGGTGTGTAGGCGGTGCTTCACTGGTTGTTTTAATTGAATGTGACTTATCTGCGAATATGAACAAGACTCAACAGACGGCATGAAAAGAGTTACGCTTGAGTGGACGTGTGATGATGTGCGTGTATCCCTGTGTTCGTGCTGCACCTGTGCGATTGTCTACGAGAGTTCCTGCATGACAGTGAAACTGTGTGCTGGTTTTGTGTGCGTGTGTGATAACACCGCTGCAAGTATGTTAAATGACAAGTGCACTCGCCAAAAAGAGAGAGGGGTACAAAGCCAGAATATCAACCAGATATTACCAGATAGCTCCTCTCTCTCCGTGACTTTCTCAGGTCAGCTGGCGTTCTGCAAGATGCACAACAAAAAGACTCTGACTCTATGCAAATGACAGTTCCTAGCGTGACTGTGACTTTCTCCCAAACCAGTTCCTATACTCACTAGCCCTTTGCTACGGAGTGTCACTCTGAATGAACTCACACTCGCAGCTGTGTAGGGCTCTCTGCATTAAGAGGGAGGTTATAAATACACAGGTAAACTGTGGGGCAATCTCTCCACCAGCTGAAATGAGCAGGAAACATCCGTCACTATAGAAACTGATAGACGTCAAGCTCATTCAGCTGTTGATGAAGCCCACTGTATATTTCCTATTGTTTAACACCATCAGCATGTTGAATACCTTTCCTACCTCATTTTTGAGAAATATTCCAGTCCTCTTCTCACAAGCCTTTTGTAAGCACCTGTAATTGATGTGATGAAAATATATATACTTACTAATATCTAACTTTATTATAGGCTACTGCACATTCAGTGATTTTAAGTCTCACCCTGAAAAGGCAGTTATAAAAGCGTAGGAAAGGTTTATGTGCATAATCAAAGTATTGTTTATCATACAGCAAGTCAGAATTTGAATTTATAGGATGTTTCCTCCATTATCCAGCTCTCACACCTCTGGTTAAGTCAGTACTTATTGTAAGCATTGTCCACTTCCACTCCACACTAGCTGGCCCTTAACATGGTGAACCCTCCATGGGAATGGGGGAAACCAAGCAGATGGGCCAAAGGTATTGCGGCCACATTGTCATTGAGCCTAGACTGTATGCATTAATTGTCCATCAACTGCCACATGGCACTACACCAAATGATATTTCCCTCCAGACCTCTGAATCATGGCCCACATCTCTATTTCTGCAGTTCAAATAGTGAAAAGCAAAGCCCCAGAATGCTCCAATTATAGTTTTATATACCACTAGCTATTATCCAGGCAATTAATTGTACTTTGAAGTGATTTCACAATTTTGTTGTTGGCTGTTCTTCTGGCTACGATAAGTTTTGCAGCCAAACCAACAACCTTTTCAACTTCCATCTTTTTCAACCCCCATATAAAAACCAGAATAATACATGTGCAATCGAATGCAGTCCGACGCAGTAACATGCAGGAGATAACGTGACGTCTGTGATGTTCAACACCTGTGTGTCTATGAGGTATTGAATTTCATTCGTGTACATTGTGCAGATGTTTGTGATATTGTGTCCACCCCCTTTGGCGCCTGTATGATGGAGGATGACAGTATATGTGCTCATGACAAATATGCTACAGCGCTAATGTCAATTGTGCCAGTGTGGTGGGCTGGTACTGCAGATTTATGGTATATTTTGTGCGTGTGTCAGCATGCGTTTGGGTGTCAGCGTGTGGATATGGGTGGAGTTGGAGTTTTCAAGGTGATTTTAATATTTATTACTGCTTCCTTTGTTGTTAGACGCTTCATCCGAAGTGAACGTCTCTCCCATCTGTCCTCCCTCCTCTTCTTTCTCTGTCTTTGTCCCTCTCACTGCCTTTTTTTTTTTTCTGTCTACCATCTCCTCTCATCCTCCCCTGCCATCTCCCTGTTGTACCCCTATGTCTGAAGCAGACTGGTATTTCTCTAGATTGGTATTTCTTTGCTCCGGGAACTTTTCCCCTCTCACATTTATTGCTGTTTTTTTTTTTTCTCTCTGTGCTGCCTTCCCTTACCCTGCTTCACTCTCAATGCCCCTCTTTCCTTCTCTCCATCGCTGTATATTACTTTCAAAAGGCTGCAGCTTATTTATTGCGTTAAATCAATGATTTGTACCAGAGGCTCTGTCCTTGACACACACTACACATACAGCATACGGTATGTAACCTCAGTCTGTAGTGGGATCGTGTAGGCTACAGGTCACGTGACAGTATTAGTATTCAGTAAAAGTTCAGATAAAACGTCAAATAAAAAACGAGGAAAAGGGAAACATCAAAGAAAACGGAACAGAAATAAAATAATACTTTTAAAGGAATAGTTCAACATTGTGACAAGTCTCTTAAACTGTCTTATTTACTTGATGTTTCTTGCTTGTTTAACCTGTATGTAAACAGAAAATGACAAGGGACTAGGGCTATCAATCAATTCAAATATTTAATCGCGATTAACCGCATGATTGTCCGTAGTTAATCGTGATTAATAGCAAATTAATCATTTTTTATCTGTTCAAAATGTACCAAAAAGGGTGATTTGTCAAGTATTTAATACTCGAAAATCAATTAACAACACAAAACAATGACAAATATCATCCAGAAACCCTCACAGGTACTGCATTTAGCATAAAAAATATGTTCAAATCATAAAATGGCAAAGTCAAGCCCAACACGCAACAACAGCTGTCAGTGTATCAGTGTGCTGACTTGACTATGACTTGCCCAAAACTGCGTGGGATTATCATAAAGTGGGCATGTCTGTAAAGGGGAGACTCGTAGGTACCCATAGAACCCATTTTCATTCACATATCTTGAGGTCAGAGGTCAAGGGACCCCTTTGAAAATCTTGCCAGTTTTTCCTTTCCAAAATTTAGCGCAAGTTTTGAGCGTTTTTCACTCCAGCTTTAAAACTGAGCCGCTACAACCTCCGAAAGATCAATTGAGTTAATGCATTAAAGAAATTAGTAGCGTTTAAGCAAATTTGCGTTTGCGCGTTATTATCGCGTTAACTTTTACAGCCTTAATTGGAACCATTTCTTAAACAGTTTATCCACTCACCCAGCAAACTCTGTGCAGCATTTCCAGCTAGCACAGGTTGCCATTCAGTATTGGTATTGGTTGTCTGTGCAGACTGTACAAACCTGGCAACCTAATTGAGACTTTGGTAAGCTGCACCCAGTCACATCGCCTTGCTGTTGCTCGTCAAGGAGTATGATGGGTTCAACAAAGGAGACATTAGTGAGCTTTAGAGGGGGTTAGTAGGCTGTCTGTTCCCTCTGCCTCCGTTCTCCATACTAAGCTAGCCAAAGTACATCCTGACTCTAGCTCTGCACTTAAAGGTCACCTGTTGAGTTTTCTTTCAAACTGTCAATGAGGTCAAAATCTGTCTAACATGTCATTAACATGGTTTTAATAATGTGCTTTTAATAAGTAAATTATCTCAAAGGGGCTCTTTGCATAGTAATTAAGTTATAATGCATCAAAAAGGCCTAATTTGTAATTAACTTACAAACCCCGTGGAGCACTATTAATGGCTACACGCCCACTCATACTGTACAGCACATATTGTTCACGATATTAGGTCACTGTGACGCCATTAATCCTCATTCATTTTATTGTGAGCATATGAAAAGAACACTTAAAACACATTTTCCGCAGATTTCGGTGCATTGTTTTAGTCTAAAAGCTTTAAAAAAAAAATCTCACTCGATGCAACGGCATATTGAATGGCAGACTCTTCCATCTCCTGACTTGTTATATTATCAATTTCACTTCAGTCTCGCTCACCAGAGTGGACAGTTTCATCATAAAATGTTTACTTTGCCATTTCTTTTGAGTGTGCCACATCCAGAATCTGTGGCCATCAATCAGCAGTGGAAGCCGCTTTTTCAAAACCTCCTCTCTCCTTTTAAGACTGATATCTTTCCCGAAATCTGATCAATGCAGACGTCTCATGAGATAACTTCCTTTTTTTTTTCACATGTGCACATTATTCCAGCATATTTTGGAGTTCACTGTCACTGGGTTTTTCCCATTCACAGTTTTGTCTCCAGGCGAGGTAGCCAAGCGGCTACTTAACAGATGGTAGCAAACTGTCGTCAGGGTCAAGATTTCCCTTTGCGAAGCAGATTTTTAGGACTTTCACTTTGTCTTTAAAACAGCTACCTGTAGTCTAAAAACTCAGCAGGGTACCTTTAAAGCACAGACATGATCTTCTCATCTCTTTTTCAGAAAGAAAGCGAATAAACGTATTACCCCGAATCAATTCTTTCCTCCTTTCGTCTTCTACAGCAGTGTCAAAACCCAGGCGATACCTACAGACACCACAACACTGTGGATCCTACAGATGCTGGCTACCATTTGGGGTGACTGGAGGGGTGTTTATGTATTTCCACCATGTGTCCTCAGAACAACTACCGTCTGATTACCACCACTACCGCTGTCAGCTGTGTTCAACCCCTCACCGGCCGGGAGCAGACCTGACATACTGAGACAGAGACAGAGAGAGAGAGGGAGGGTGGGGGCGGGGGGAGTCAGGATAATGGATAAGCCAGCAGCACAGTGACAAAGTGGTGATCCCTACAGCACTGAGCCTGACACTGTGTGTGCATGTGTGTCTTTGAGTGTGTGCGAGCCGGGTCTACAATCCGTTTTCTCCAGAGATGCATCAATCTAAAACAAGGTCACACTGTCTCTCTTCTACAGTCCTCTTCTCCTTTTACTCCTCTCCACCCACCCTCTCCTCCTCCTTCTCTCTTCTTTCAATCCCTCCTCCTCCACCATCTTTTTTTCCTGCTCCGTCCCCTTGAATCGTCTCCTCTCTCACCTCTCCAGTTCTGTCCTCCTCTGTTCCTCCGCTGTCCTCCATGGATGAATGGATCGGAGGGGAGAGAGAGAGAGAGAGAGAGAGAGAAAGAGAGAGAGAGAAGGATGGATGGATAGATGAATGGGTGATGGATGAACGGCGGGCTGGTTGGGTAGCGGAGGGAAGACGGAGAGGAATCGGACCCCAGGGAGAGGTGCAGATTGGTGTACCTGCTGATGGAAGCTTAAAAAGGACATGACACATGAGAACTTTTAGAGGAAAAAAACACCCCGTCTGTCTGCACCTGTATTTCAACCCTTTTTTACTACACACATTTCTCTTGTTTGAAAGATTGCGCAGTATATTTTTAGAAGTCAATTTCTGTAGCAAAACTTTTTAAGATCGTGGGCTGAAATGCATTATGGGCCGTGTTGCGAAAAAAGACACCGGGGCATCGGATTCGAGTGAATTAAAGAAATAAGTAGCTCAGCTTCTTGTTTTAACATTTGTTTTAATAATGTGCATTTAACAAGTAAATTATCTCAAAGGGGCTTTTTGCATAGTAATTAAGTTATATCAAAAAGGCCCAATTTGTAATTAACTTACAAACCTTGTGGAGCCCTATTAACGGCTACACGCCCACGCATACTCTACGACACATATTGTTCACGATATTAGGTCACTGTCATTAATCCTCATTCATTTTATTGTGTGCATATGAAAAGGACACAGATTTTGCTGTATTGTTTTATTCTAAAAGCTTTTTTTTTAATGACTTCTCACTTGCTGCAACGGCATATTGAACGGCAGACTCTTCCGTCTCGTTATATTATCAATTTCACTTCAGTCTCGCTCACCAGAGTGGACAGTTTCATCATAAAATGTTTACTTTGCCATTTTTTTTTTGAGTGTGCCGCATCCAAATTCTGTGGCCATCAATCAACAGTGGAAGCAGCTTTTTCAAACTCCTCTCTCCTTTTAAGACTTTTTTAGAAATCTGATCAACGCAGACGTCTCTTGATATAACTTCCCTTTTTTTTTTCATATTTCCACATATTATTCCAGCATATTTTGGAGTTCACCGTCACTGGGTTTTCCCATTCACAGTCTAGACTCCGGGCAAGGTAGCCAAGCGGCTACTTAACAGATGGTAACAAGCAAGATGCAGTCAAGTACAACTTCAACCCAAATGAGCACATTTTCACAATATGGCACAGTGAAAAATGAGATCAAAAAGCTTTAGAAACTATTTTGAAAGAAAGTGTTGAGCCTGAACTTACAAACTTAGCAGCCACTTATTAATGTTTTAATCACTGAGCTTTAGAGTAGGGCTGGGACGATACACGTATCTCCCGATTCAATACGTATTGCGATTTTAAAGTATTGCGATTCTACAAGAATTGTGATTTATTGCTTTTTTAACACTAGACCATAGGAAAAAGTTGAAACATACACTTCTAGGGACTTTTACTTTGGAAACTATCTAAATTGATGCAGTAAAAATGTTTGATTTTCAGCATGTATGTAGTCTGAGATGTCCTGAAGTCAAACATATAAGTCATTGTCAGGCATTTGTTTTTATTACATTTCCCTCACAAATTAGTGGTATTTTCTTTTAATTTATAAGGGACATGTAATGTTTTAAACTACTAATGAATATAATCCATCAATCTTATTTCCATATATTTATTTTGTATATTCAGTTTCCTTTGTTAACACCTTATTTTGAAAACCAGACGTGGTCCCACGTGTATATTTCCGCTAACTTCGCCAAGTCCATCGCTAGCTCTCCAGTCAGCTCCGTTCTCTCTATACATCCATGGTCATCTCCATTGGGGCCGTTGTGGAAACCAAAGTGTTTACCACTTTAGATTTAACATGTGAGGGTGGACCCTCCACTGTTTTCTGCTTTGTCGTGTTTTGCTCACTGCGGCCGGCTGCGTTTTGTTTTGGTGACGGATACGGAGCGGATATGACGTCACGTTACTCAGACTACAACTACTTCTACCTCAGCATAGACTCAAATGAAGCAAATATATTGATTCTGGCATTAAAAATTAGATTTCAAAATCATAAAAAAATCTGGATAAATCGGTAAATTGATTTTTTTCCCCCACCCCTACTTTAGAGGTGTTGATAGGAGGATTTTCTTACCTTGGACAGGGATTGTTCTTTTCCCCTGTTTCCAGTGTTTATGCTAAATTAAGCAAACTGGCTGCTGGCCGTAGCTTCATATTTATCTCACAGACACGAGCGTTATCGATCTTCTCAACACTCAGCAAGAGAGCGAATCATTTCCCAATGTGTCGAGCTATGTCTTTTAAGGTTGTTTGTTTTACTGGACTACAATACCAGCATCATTCAACCCATTCCCCGCTGGATAAGAAACAAGAATGCAGACCATTATAATCTTTAGAAGACCGCCTGCTTCTTTTACCCTCCTGTGAAATGGGCCCCACAGTGCATCTTTCACAGGCCCAATCCGAAACATCACCACATGAAACGAGTCAATTATTTCAGTGGAAGCAGGCCAGTGCGATGGCTCCAGTGCCTGTGTTATTCTTCACTGTCATTTGGGAAGAAAGCATCCTCAGCTTGCCAATACTTTCTGCCGGTCCATGTCGCCTGATTCTGTGCCATGGAGTTCACCTCTGCAGACATGCTGCTAATTTCTCGTTGGATTATGGCTGCTATTATTAGTATTCAGATTTTCTCTCCAAATGTGATCTTACTTCCCCAGGCCTTTATTTCACCACTATGTTCCATTGCCATGCTTAACATGTGCTACTATAGTTTGACATTTTGGAATTTACATTTCCTCCATTTCTTGCAGAGTTAGATGAGAAGATCAATATCACCGTCATACAGAGTGTATACTGTACTTGCATTTTGGATTTCTACTAGAATATGTTTACCTGCTTTAATGTTCAAAAAAGGCTTTCTTTTACCGGCTGTCCTGTTTAACTAACTCCTTTTGGCGTGGACTGTTGGCTTTGTAACTTTTCAGACTTTTTACATGCACAAAAAAGTGCATAATAATTATAAAAATAATAATAACAATAGTAAACTTTATTTATATAGCTGTTTTGAAAACAACAATTCCAAAGTGTGTCCAAAGTTAATAAAGAAATTAGGGCTGTCAATCGATTAAAATATTTAAATTTGATTAATTGCACATTTTTTATCTGTTCAAAATGTACCTTAAAGGGAAATTTGTCAAGTATTTAATATTCTTATCAACATGGGAGTGGACAAATATGCTTGCTTTATGCAAATGTATGTATATATTTATTATTACAAATCAATTAACAACACAAAACAATGACAAATATTGTCCAGAAACCCTCACAGGTACTGCATATAGTATAAAAAATATGCTCAAATCATAACATGGCAAACTGCAGCCCAACAGGCAACAACAGCTGTCAGTGTGTCAGTGTGCCGACTTGACTATGACTTGCCCCAAACTGCATGTGATTATCATAAAGTGGGCATGTCTGTAAAGGGGAGACTCGTGGGTACCCATACAACCCATTTTCATTCACATTTCATTCTTGAGGTCAGAGGTCAAGGGACCCCTTTGAAAATGGCCATGACAGTTTTTCCTCGCCAAAATTTAGCAGAAGTTTGGAGCGTTATTTAGCCTCCTCTCAACAAGCTAGTAAGACATTGTTGGTATCAATGGATTCTTTCCGTTACAACCTAAAAATCCCCAGTTAACGAAATGAGTGGTATTAAAACAAATTTGTGTTATTGCGTTTTTATCACGTTAACTTTGACAGCCCTAAATAAAATGCATAATAGTACACAACATGAAAGAATATACAATTCATACTACAGAAGCAACACTAAAGGAAAGGGGAAAAAGCATAATAGGTGCTTTTTAAAGCTGATATTGACACCTTTATTCTAGGCAGCTTTTCTCTGCGTCGTGACTCATTCATTCTACATATCCAATGGATCACACACACAAACACACAAACAGCGTTGTCCAGGTGCCCCGTTGAGTCAACGTCTTTGCATGTATATTTGATGGTAACTCTAGCATGTGTGAGGGTGCGAGTTCAGACCGATATACGAGCTTGATTGTGTAAACTGTGTCAAGTGGCGTGAATGTGCAGAAAAGGTTCCTAAGCAGCGTGTGTTTGTGTGTGTATCATGGAGACAGTTGCTAAGCTTTGTGTGTCTGTGTGTGTACTGAACAACAATAGCTGTTTTGACTCCCGGGTGATTGGTGTGGTTTTCATCTGCAGTCACTTCTCTCTTCTTTGTTAGTCGACTTTGTTCTTAATAGGGGTTTTTCTTTCCTGCCCCCATTGTGCAACCCGTACCTGCTTATTCCCTCCTGCCAAATTAAGATGGGACAAAATTTGAATAGTAAATAAGGAAGATATTGATTGAAATACTCCAGGTTTAGAGAAAGCAGCTTTGGGTGTGGATGATAAATCTGAAACGGAGCGAGCTTTTTCCCATTGACTGCCTGTGATATTGTCTGAACGGAGAGAGGTGTATTTCAAAGTCTTTCTCTTTTTATGTGGTCCACACCTTGAACGTCCAACCTCCCTGTTCCCCCTCGCACGGCTCTCCGTGGAGCTTTTCATCAGCTTGACAGAAACCTGGCATAAATGGATTTATTCACTTGCTCATGCACAAAGTCATTTTGGTGATTATTTTTTTTTTTTCCAGAAAGTTTGAGAGAGAGGAGAAGCAGCAAGTGTGCGCTTATTGGAGATAAGTGAGTGCTTACGGGAAGACGAGTACACAACGAGGGAAGAAATGCACGAGTAAACTTTGGAGGGGGGAGCATGAGTGGACACTTAACGGAGGATAAGTACCGGCATACAAGAGAACTGTGCTATAGGGGCCCTTTCATTGGATATCTCATACAAACAAGTGCACTCTTGTGAGGAAATATGCTGGTGACCTATGTGAAAGGAGAGCGGAGAATTTGCATTTCTATGCCATTGGCTCTTCATCTTGAATTTCCCCTCCCTATAGTGCAATTTTCCGGTTAGACTGTCAACCTTGAGATAGCTTAACAGAGAAAGGAAATCACTGAAACACATTAAATTTAAATTCCGCTAACAATATGTGGCAACACTTCTGTGCGAAGACACGGAGGCATTTGTTTTAATCAAGATTTAACTTGAAAGAAGTGGCGTCGGTTTCTTCAAATTGATCGTAGACAGACTTTAAATGAGCATTACCTATCCGTTCCGGGTATGCAGATTTTCAAAAGATTCAGCTCGTTGCAATTTGAAATCTCATCGTGTTCATCTGTCACTTTAAGTTTACGGCCCAGACTGTTTACTGTTTCATCCCATTTATTTTTTATTATTTGAGGGGGGAAGCAGCCTGACAGGTAGAGAGAGAGAGAGAGAGAGAGAGAGGCAGATGAGAAGAGACAGAGGAGGGAAGAAACCGAGGGGAGGGAAAGAGACAGAGATGCCCCATAGAGAACAAATGGCTGGTTAGTAATAAATGAGGGGCATCAGCTTACACTGAAGGATAAAAAGGCAGTCAAGCAGGGGATACACATCTGTCATCTGCTGTTCACCCACACACACACAAGCCAGCTGGTAGAGTGTAATGTAACTAGTGACTATTGTTCCATGGCTCATGCATCTTTCTGGATTGCTAAACCGAGATGCACCCATAGAAAAGCTTCAAAAGGGTGCCGGGGTAAGATTCTCGCCACCACAGAGACCTTGGATGGTGGACAAAGGCACAAGCAATCAGGCTGTGTGTACAGTATGCGGTTGGAAAGCTAATGAGGGTTCACATTGGTCGGGACACCTGCATAGAGAGGTGGCACTAAAGGTACAGCATGAACCTCGCGCCCATTGAGTCTTAAAAAGAAAGAGCTGGCACAACCCAGTCTCTGAAAAACTACCATTCTCATGCAACTAATGTGTTTTGTAGAGAAAATAATGCTGGGATGTATGTGCAACATGTTCATATAATTAATTTTTTTCCCCTGACATTATCCAATCCAGGCAAATAAAGCATTATTAGCATATTTACAGTTATGTTTAGACAATGCAAATCACTTGGTTCGAAGGAGATATTAACATTTTGGGAAATGTGCTTATTTGTGTTTTTTCCGAGAGTAATGGTACATGTCCACAGCCTCTGTCCTTTTCATGCTTCCCATTTATTGTCTATGTAAGCAGCCGTGCGATGCATTCTGGTAGCGTGGTGGCGCAATTCGAGAGACGGGGCGTCACGTTGGCCACTCCTCATCTGCATAAAGTTGAAGTCTAGGCTATTTTATGCAAATCACGTTAGTCCGAAAGGACTCGCCGCCTCTGCAAACTCTTGAGAAACTTTTAAATTAAGTGTTGTTAATCCAAATTAAAGACAGATTCAGCGACTGCGTGGCTTATTTCTCGCATAAAATGGTTTCAGAAACACATTTCGGTGAACTATTTTCGTGATATAAGAGAAGAAAGTTTCCAAATGAGCCGCCATGTTGGTTCTGTTTTTGAAAGCTGGGAGCAGCAGCCCATGAGGGAAAGTGTTCGTCCAATCAGGTGCTTAGTGTCTAGTGGCAGACCATCAAGCGTCCAATGCTGGGAAGCGAGGCTATCCCTCACGATAAAAAACGCCCTTGTGGACATGTACCATTACAGATGGTTACAGTCAGAAAACCCAGCCAACCCAAAAGAGGCCTACACATCCCACTGGCGAAATGTGGTACTACAACAAAACTACAAGGCATTTCTTTATATAGTAAATATTTATAATACGTCAAATGACCAATAACCGAGTTTTGATTTAATTACTGACATTCAAAGTAAATTTCTTTGTATTAGAAAGCCTTCCAATCAGGTGCCCCGTGCCTTGTGTCTAGTTGCAGTCCATCAAGCGTCTCAATGCTGGGAAGTGAGGTGATCCCTCGTGGTAAAAAAACGCCCCTGCGGACATGTACCATTAGATGAGCAGATCAAGACCACTCTCATAACTGTTCGTTAAATATAGAGCTTAGCTTAGCATAAAGACTGGAAGCAGTGGGAAACAGCTAGCCTGGCTCATTTGTACAGCAACAGTAATGTAAACGTGTCAATTTGTGGTTTTAGAGGGAATTACATGGGGTAACTATTTCTTGACAAACAACAGTGTATCCATCAGCCCAGCACTTCTAAGCAGCTCGTTGCCTGGCAACCTCCTTGGGTCAACACGACTCCAGGAAGTCACTGTGACCCGTTGTTTTTCGTTGTTTTTTTTTTACTTAGTTTGATATGTCCCTCTCATCACACCTTCAAAAAGAAAGTGGAATAAATGTATTAATCCAAACCTTACAACATGTGGGAGACGTAACACAAACCTCAGTCTTTGGTGTAGCAAGTCCTGTGCTGTGTACACCCAATCATCCACTCAAACATCCTCACTACGACTTCTGGTGCAGTATTATAGACTGTATATATATATATATATATATATATATATATATATATATATAAATGGACGACGTATCTCCACTTCCTCCCACTGTACAAAAATGAAGCTGAAATATCCCAGACACAGGAGCTGCAATCTTGAGATTTTGAAAAATGAGCACTTGAACATACATCAGCGTGCTAAGAACTACCCAATACGACAGAAACCATCTTTGGAAAACAATTATTTGACTCTTTAATTTGACCCATGTCCCATCCGCTAACATCGAGGGGACGGTATTTATGCCCTATAGTGCAGCCAGCCACCAGGAGACGATGGAATTGTTTTGGCTTCACTGCTGGGGAGCTGTCATGTCGTCCGTCTTTATAGAATGCTGCAGGGATGACATATTTTTGTAGGGCAACCAAGGCATATGTAAGGAGGCTGGGTCACGGGCGGTCATGGGTCTTGGGGTATGGGGTATAACACATGCGCAGTGTAACTGAAGCTGTGGTCGTGCGTTGTGATTGGCTCAATTTCGGCGAGTGCAGGCCAGATTTTACTGCGCATGTGTTATCCCCCCCGGAGATATGACGCATGACCCAGCCTCCTTTCCATAGACCTTGAGGGCAACCAGGAAGTTAACATCGACCTGATTCCCTTGACAAAAAGTCAATGGGATTTTTCCATTGGATTTGGGTTTATTGCAGAAAATAAGCTCTGTGGCAAACAAACGTTTATGATACTTACACGTTTTGATCAGCAAGATAATCTTCACAAACGAACACCACTTTTAGATGTTTCAAGTGTAAATGCAATCGCCAGAAGTAAAAAGCTAACGTTAGGCTATAAACAAACGAGGTTGTAATGGCGGACGAGTCGGCGTGGGAGTGGGATATTTACTGACGTATATTATCTTGTAGAACAAAACATTAAAATCTATTAACCACAGACCTTATTTCAGGCATCTAACTAAAAACCCATTTAAGAAAAAGCCATTGACTTTGAGACGAGCGAACCGAAAGTGCTAAAATGCTAACTCATCTCCGGGTTTTAGGACTCATTCCTATAGCACTCTATTGGAGAGCTGTCATGTTGTCCATCTTTATATATATAGTCTATTTGCAGTAGTAAGACACAGTAAGTCACACTCCCTGGAATGGAAATGAAACATTGTCGTTGAAGGTAAACCTAACAGAAATTATGTGAACGTAGTTTATATTTTAGCATATTTGCCACGAGATATATCATACAGTTAGGCTATAAAACTTACAATACATTCAACACAATAGTGTAGTGTGAAGTGTGCAAGCTACAGCACATAGCTTGGTTTGAGGGTCAGTTTTAAATCAGCATGCCTGTTAGCTAAGAAAACCTCTTTTGCCTCTTTCTCAGCATGACAAATTAGAAAACCAATCATTTTCAGCGAATAAAATAAACCAATTCGGATCCCTAGGGCCGTTTAATCTATATTTGGGGAATGCCGTCTCCACATATCAAGAAACAAGACACAATACCAATGAATCCTGAGATAATCTATAATGTCACACAGTTGTTAATGTTTAATCGTGGAGGGGAAAGAGAGACAGAGTGAGAGAAAGTGTGATCATTGTTCCATGAAGTCTATTTTCTAGGTGAGCAGATATCCGTCTTCCAGCCTCCCTGTGGGATTTCTCTCCCCAGCCATCCTCGAGGAACTGAACAATAATGTTGCCCTGTCTGCTGAATGAGTTCTTGTATTTTCTGCATTCACAGCTGGATAAAGGAGAATCCTCGAATGTTTGTTGCTGTTTCTCCCGCTCTGAATGGGACCATTTAAAGCCTTCAGCTTGGGTTAATAGTAATACAGTAAGAGTGCGTAGTGGATATGAATGGAGGTGGAAAAGCTCATAGAGATAAGCAACATTTGTATAATGTACATGCCAACACGCACACCTCACAACTTGTACTTTATGTTGCACACGTTTTTCAAAACTTCACTCCCGCTTATTCTCTTTTTTTGGTTGTTTTGTGGCTTTGCTCTGACGGATATCTTTCATGATGTTTCTCCTCTGCTTTTTCCTCTTTTCTTATCCTCCTTTTTTTGGCTGCTACCTTCCTCCTCCTCTTCTTTTTCTCCTTCCTGGTGGGATGTCTCAAACTGCAGACTGGCAATACGAGGGTAAGAACTATCTCCTCTTTCATCCTCTGTTAACTGTGTGTTCAGTCACTGTGCTGGCTTATTAACCCCCGCTAACCCTGCAAAGATTGCTGTAGGGGGGGTTACGTCTGTCGTTACCGATGGAAAAATGGGCACTGTCAAGACTCGCCTCCCTTACCTACCTCATCCCTTTTTCTACTACATTCATTCCAATTATACAATTCCTCTGCTCTTTTTCATTTCCTTTCACTTTAGAGAGAAGAATGAAGCTAATAAACTATATCTACCAGGCTTATCCTTTATTATATTATTGCTGTTTTCCTTACAGTATTTTTCTTTATATACTTTTTTGTATGTCTTTGTCTGTATCTCTAAAAACAAGTGTCTCCTTGTCCATCATCATTTTCTTCTGTGCAGACTCCCCTCTTATTTCACTCCCTTCTGCTAACCCCCGTACACCTCAATCCTTTTTCTCCACTCCTCACCTATGTTCAGTCCTTTTTAGTCCCCTGCTGTTGCCACTCATAACCACACTCACTCTGATATATATAAGCACTGTGCTCTGCAGAGTCCAATTCCATTTCAAAGAGTGTCTCTCTCTGACGGAGTGATTACAGCAACCACTTATTTTTTTTGAAGGACAAAACTTACAAACCATTTTAAAACATTTTCAAGTGAATCATCCGTGAATCATATGTATATGTTTCTATAATGGATATAAAGAAGCGAAGTCCTACAAGTTACCGATGTTAACTCTGAATGTTCCCTTTTTTCTTTTTTTATCTTCCCAGAATGTAAACTGTCTCGGTCGGGTCCTCCTGCTACCATCGTTGCCATAGACGAAGAAAGCCCCAACGGTAAAGTATTCAGCTGCTTTACTGACTTCATGTTATGCTGGAAAGTGGATTTAAATACAGCTCTATAACTCTAGATATGACAAGTGAACATTTTCTTTGGAATTTAAGACAAATCATCACCTTTAAATGTGTGTTAAACAAACACCGTTAGATGACTTTGACCCTTTCTGCACATGCTGATTGGCGTGGCATGTAACCTGCACTCATTAATATTCATTAGGTCTGTGTCAACAGCGTCATGGTTGGATCCCTGTCCCAGAAGATAAGACGTTAGGTTGTTCAATTTGAGCTGTGTATGAGCATAAACAAAATAAGCTTTCTATGTGTGCATGCTTGTGTTGCAGAATTTTAAATGTGAAGCACCAGCCTGCAGCCGGTTAGCTTAGCTTAGCTTATCCTAAAGACCGGAAACAGAGGGAAATACCTAGCCTGGCTCAGTCCGAAGATAACCAAATCTGCCTATACCAGCACCTCTAATACTCAATTAGCATGTTGTATTTTTTTGTGTTTAATCCCTACCTGGAGTCTCTACTGGTTGCTTGGCAGGAAGTCACTGCACCCAACCAAGAAATAGTCCCATACCCAATAAATCCACAAATTCTTGTTTTTACACTTAGAGCTTTGATTCTTTGCCCTAACCCGATAGCAGCCTACGCTTCTGCAAAGTGAAGCCAATGCGGAAGTGCCTCAAGTTGCATCCTTTCTAACAGCCAGCAGGGGGCGATTCCTCTAGTTGCAAAAACAAGTCTGATTGTATAAAATTCTATGAGAAAATGAGCCTACTTCTCACTTGATTTATTACCTCAGTAAACATTGTAAACATGAGTTTATGGTCTCAATCGATAGTTTCAAGTATTCTTCAATACAGCATGATGTTCATTTAGTAAATTATGGTCCCATTTAGAGTCAAATAGACCATAAAGCAGGGTATGCTTTAGGGCGCGGCTACCTTGTGATTGACAGATCAGTACCACGGCGTTGTCCGGTCTGGGAGTTGTCCGTGTTTTTCACAGCGTGTTTCCAGTCCATGAAAGTTAATTATAACATTTTGGTTGCCTAAAAATCTCTTATTCAGCGTTCAGTTGTGCGTAGCTCCTCCGGTTTCACTTCTGGTTGCAAAAAAACAAGATGGTGACGACCAAAAACCAAGATGGCAACAGCCAAAATGCCACACTAAAGGCTTCAAAACGGCACACCACAAACCAATGGGTGACGTCAAGGGGACTATGTCCACTTCTTATATTCAGACTATGGACCTGACCTGACCCGCTGGGCTATTATTGCTATTTTTTTTGTTTGTCTGTTTGTTAATGCAGAACTTATAGTCTATGATATGACAGCTTTTGGGCTGTACTGAACATTCCTTAGGAGAAGGCACATGTCGGAGATCGTGCCACAAATGTCTGTTCCCGCACTGAAACGACTTTAGTTGACTTTAGCTTCCATCCATCATTATCCTCCGCTCATCTGGGGCCGCGTCACGGGAGCAGCAGGCCTAGCAGGGTATTCCAGACGTCCCTCTCCCCACCCAGCAACGTTTTCTAGCTCTTCCTGGTGGACACCGAGGCGTTCCCAGGCCAGACGAGATATATAATCTCTCCAGCGTGTTCTGGGGCTACCCTTGGACTTCTTACCAGTCGGACATGCCCGGAAAACCTCCAAAGGGAGGCGTCCAGGAGGCATCTTGATCAGATGCCTGAACCATCTCAGCTGGCTCCTTTTGACGCGAAGGAGCGGCGGCTCTACTCCGAGCAACCGCCGGATGTCTGAGCTCCTAACCCTATCTCTAAGGCAGAGCCCAGCCACCCTACGAAGGAAGCTCATTTCAGCGGCTTGCATCCGCAATCTCATTCTTTCGGTCATTACCCAAAGCTCGTGACCATAGGTGAGGTTCGGAAGGTAGATCGAGCTTTGCCTTCTGGCTCAGCTCCCTCTTCACCACAATGGTCTGGTACAGGCATGTAATTCTTTTCTTTTTTTTACAGTGGATATGCAGGTTTTTAATCAGACTCAGGCCCAAAACTGCTGCTGTGGTTCGGGATCGGGTTGGGCTTGGAGAGAATCTATGCAGGTTCATGTAGGATTGGCTCGATTTTTGGGCCTGATCATACCTCAACAATGAATTAAACAAACAAAAACGTGTGGGCATTTGTTTGACTAGAACACCTAATTTGAATATTTGAGACAAATAGCTGTTTTCTCTTCTCTTCTCTTCTCTTCTCTTCTCTTCTCTTCTCTTCTCTTCTCTTCTCTTCTCTTCTCTTCTCTTCTCTTCTCTTCTCTTCCCTTCCCTTCCCTTCCCTTCCCTTCCCTTCCCTTCCCTTCCCTTCCCTTCCCTTCCCTTCCCTTCCCTTCCCTTCCCTTCCCTTCCCTTCCCTTCCCTTCCCTTCTCTTCTCTTCTCTTCTCTTCTCCCTCTTCTCTTCTCTAAACAAAAATAAGGCTGCCAGAGTTTTCAGAGACCTTTTATCTGAACACCAAAGGAAATATCTTCAGTGTATTTTTGTCTCCAGTGTTAGCTCAAACTGTTTGAGAGCCTCTTAGCTAATTAGTGGCTCCTGGTTTGATGGATTTGCCATTTCGACCGTACAGAGGAGTGTAAGCAAACACACAATCCCAGAGCCTACTCGCTGCAGGAGTGCGTTTTAGTGCAGACTTGTGTGTGTGTAAATGAACATTTTACAGTAATTGATGAGTGTAATTTGTTTGGTCACAGGTAAATTAAGGCTTCTGTTGGCCTCGAGGAAAGCCACTAAATCTTTCACTAATGTGAAATGTAGACAGACATGTTGGTCTGTGTTGTTACATCACCCTCTTATCTCCAGCCAATAGATTACTGTTCAGAAAGCTGCCATAATGTTTGCCATGTCTGCATTTCATTTAAATTGTGAGACTTGATCGCTGTAATCCTAACTGACATGAGAAGAGATTAGCATAGCAACACCAGACAGAGAGGAGAGACGCGCCTTCCATCTAGCCAGCTGCCATGTCTGTGTCGTGTTAATGTCTTAGTGCATCCTATGAAGCTAGCCCTCCTCTTATTTCTCCTGTTTCCTGTGTACACTTCAGTCTGGGACTCGTAATCACGTGTAGGCTTGCATTTTTTGGAGGGGGGTTTCAGTATTTTTTTATGGCTTATGTATACAGTATATCAGAGGTGTGGACTGGAGTTACATGACTTGGACTCGAGTCAAATAAAAAAAAGACAAGTGACTCGTGATTACACTTGGATTTGAGCCTTTTGATTTTAAAATACTTAATACTTTCCCCCCAAGCCCAAAGATTTAAAAGTATGTTATTCAAAAAGTGTGTGCACAAAGACGTTCAACTGCCCGGTACCGGAGGTTACTTTTTGAGAGATCCTTTATTGGTTTGTTTGGAAAGAGGATTTTACTCATGGGGGAAAAAACTAAACTGAATTGAACAAACTGAATTTCTATCTTTTGTTGTTTATTGCTGAATCCCTGAAAATTGGTATTTTTTGGACCGACAGCATCCAATCAAGATGCAGGAGAAAACCATGAAGAACTAACGTTTTGTTACTGATGACCAGTTGGCGCCAGTTACTCTGTTGTTAAAATAGCATTACATTTGGTGAAGAGCGCATTATGACTTGTTTAAGACTCAAAACTCAGAGTTTAGGACTTGGAACTTGACTTGGTACTTGTCAGTCTTGACTTGGACATTTACTCGGGACTTGAGTGCAAAGACTTGTGACTTGCAAAACAATGACATGGTCCCACCTCTGATATACAGTGTATATTATATGTAATGTTTCACCTCTCCTTCACGCTGAAGCAGGATAAAACTTTTAAAGCTCATTTAACATCGACTCAAAGGCGTAAGTTTGGTTTCAGAAATGGGGGAGACACAAAGGTTCTTTGAATTTTTTTTTTAGAAAAACAAATTTTGTGAATATTGAATGTTATTTTCCGCAAATCCGCAAATTAATACATTATTATTATTATATTTGTCATATTGTGCTTTCTAAATTAATGACTCTGTAGTCTAATGTAGAAAATAGAACTGCTGTGTATTAATTAATACACTAACATTGACCTTTAGTTTTTGTTGATAGAGGCCTCATATTTTATGAATTTTATGAAAATATTATTAGTGCATCTTTAATAAAAACAGCTCTGTCATTTACTGTCATATTTAATATAAGTTATTTTATTTTGAAGCGTATTTATAAGAGAATATTAAGTGTAAAAAGAATAAATTAAAATTATGTGGGGGCAAATGCAACCTACGCTTATTAAAAGGCCACTTATTGCTGTGAGCATACGTAATACAACTGCTCAGATGAGCATATCAACATTTTCACCTCCTCTTTTTCCACATTTTGATTTCAGTAGCCATACCGTAAGACAATATTGTTTAGAGAGATTGAAGTGAGTTAATCAAACACACAGAAAAATAGACACACACCCAGTTCAGTTTTTCAACTGCAAAATAGTTTGCAAAAGTTTGTTTCAATCCCAGATATCATAATGGGAGTCCAGCCTCGCAGATTGGTTGAGGAAGCTATAATGTTGTCTGATTGTGTGGCAATAACACACTTTTCTATAGATTTGGTTGTAAAATGGCATTATGTATTTAATTGAATCTTTTGCAGTGGAATTATGTTAAAACCTCTGGCAGCTACAATGTGTGCTCACACATGGCTACTGTATATGTGTTCATATAGACACATACGTATGTGTGTGTCTCTGCATCTTATTGCCTGACAACAATGTGTACATTGCGTCTCTCTTTGTGGCGACGTGTTCATTGTGCACACACTGTACATACAAGTGTGTGTGCGTCGTGCCTGTTGGTGCAGTAATCTTCCTAACGGGGCCGTCGAAGAATAATTTAGTATCGGAATGGTTTGTATGCATAATGCCATGTATTGCTCTGTGGCTGTGAAATAGTGTCACAGATTTAATAGAGAATCTCGCTTTAGGGTGATTATCTTGGGTTGGTGTGGGCAATAGAGAGAAAGAGAGAGACTCGAGGAAAGAGAAAGAGGCGGAGGGAGGGAGGGAGGGAGAGTAACAAGATACAAGTTAGGGATTTTTTTTCCTCAGGGAAATGTCATAAAAGAAGATAATATTAAAATGAGGGGATTGATTTTAATAATATCAAGTAAAAGGGTGATTATGAGTAGATAGGTGTGGGAATGGGACTGTATATAGACATCCACAGAACCACAAAGAGACATCACTATCTCCACTTCAGCAGGGGTCTTCACAACAGCATGATATATACACAATAAGGCATTTCATTTATCAGATAATACATGCTTCATGGGCATACAAAATTGCATGTAATAATGTCGAATCATCTTCGCTTACTGCGCTAACATTATTAATGCACCGCGGTAAATACACTCAGCTTTGCTAATCTAGCTTGATTACTGTACTGATAATGCTGTAGGGGTCCTGAAGCCAAATAAAATAGTAATTATTCCGTACATGGATAGAAAAACATCACAGCTGATATTTCTAGCAGCAACATATATCAGCTAAAGGGGTTCTCCACTGAAGTTGTTTCTCAATCTTCAGTCCATATGAGGGTTAAAGGTTATATTCATAACATTTTTGTTGTTATAAAATAATGCACCCACAGAGCTTTTTAGAAATATGCTGAATAAAAGTATGGCTTTTCCCTAAAAAAATACAAAGATGTGGATTAATAATTTGAAAAAAAATTGACGGGTCCAAAATTATTGTTTTGTTTATATCTGTGGAAGATAATTGACTTCTAACGAGGCTTGTGAGCCAATAGCATAAGGACGTTGGTATCACATGGTATCATTGTGTCATCAGCGATCAAGTTGCCAGTTAATGTGGGGAAAAACGAATAAAAAAATCTATTCACCTATGTATCGTGATTTTTTTTATGACTTTGAAATAAAGATTTTGAATGCCAGAGCCGATATATTTGTAATGTGACGTCATATCCGTTCCGTATCCGTCACCAAAACAAGCCGCAGCCAGCCGCAGCCAGCCGAAACGGCAAAGCAGAAAACAACAGAGGGTCTGCTTAAATACGACCTGAACCCTCATATGTTAAATCCAAAGTGGTAAACACGTATCGTATTATGCTACAACTGATTCAACTTTTTCCCATGGTTTAGTGTTAAAAAAGTTAACAAAAATCGCAATAAAATGTAATATTGAATCGCAATACTTAAAAATCGCAATACATATCGAATCGCCAAACATCGTGATAATATTGAATCGGGAGATTATGAGAATATGCAGGTTGTGCACTGAACTGGCAACCACTTGTTGTGAAGTGAATGCAATGGATCAGGGGAGGGAGAATGCAACATATAGTTGCATAAATGTTATTTATGTTATTAATAGGACCTTTAAGTACACTGTTGAAATACAAAAAAAACATACATTAATGTCACCATCATATTCTAACGACACATATATAAACAGAAAATCTGGCTGTGAAGACTGAATTACGGGCTGTCAAAAGCAACAAGTACAAATGCCTGCCCTTTTCCTGGTAAACACACCTGGGGCTTTGCTACAGCTGAGGTAGCAGGTGGATGTGGTGATTCCTTTTCAGTCCGTGGATGGTACCTGTCGCCACATTCAGTTAAGCTAATGTCCTGTAAAAATTCTATTAATGCGCCGCCACAATGCTCATTGTCTTACTATTTCCTCCCGATATTCTCTTTACTCTTTATTTCTCTCGGCCTCTCATTCAACCCAATCTTTCTCGCCTCACTTACCTCTGCTATCTTCCTCGTTCCGCTTGCTCTCTAATTGCTCTTTGTGCTTCTCTTTTCTTGGACAGTTCCTTCTCTTTGCCCTCTGTGTTGCTGCACACACACACACTCGCAGCTCGCATGCTGTTCTGCCTGTGTGCTCTAACACATGGGTCAATTTAATCAGGTGCTGCTGAGTGCAGTATTCAGTCACACATCCTGTGAAGTGAGGTCACTGTGAAAAGAACCCCATTTCTATTAGATGCTGTATGGAATTAAATTAGACACAGTTGCACAAGGTGTACCCACTATCTGTCTCTTTCTTCTTTGCCTTCTACGTACTTGTGTTTTTTTAGTTTTTTTTTTATTCGTTTTGCAGACAGAAGCAGAAAAACCACAAGAGAGATAGATAGCCAAAAGATGGAGAGGAATGAAACTCCCCTAATGAATTCCATTTTCTATCCCATTTCTCATATAAAGAAACCAATTTCATTAAATTTCCCTCGTTTATTTAACATCAGCGAATCACAGCGAGGCATTTGACACGGTTTCCATAGCAGCACAGAAGGCCATGACCCAATTTCATGTCTGGCAGATCAGATATGAGATCGTTCAGGGTGTGTGTGTGTGTGTGTGTGTGTGAGAGTGCACATTGAGGGAAAGTAACATGCACACATACGTACACACACACACACACACAAACAAGAAAGCAAACACAATCCCGCTTTCTTCCTCAACTTTTCTCTCTCTCTGTCTAAATCTCTGTCTTTAGCTCTCTCAATTTATTGCTCTACATTTGTCACACACACACACACACACACGCACACACACACACACACACACACACACACACACACAAGTGTACTGATCTACAGTATGTGTGCTAGTGTCCGCTAAAGGGCACATGCCAAGTGAAATTCTTTATTAATTTTTGCTCCACTTAATCTAATGTTGTACGTATAAACACACACACACACATATGCACACCGAAATAGGCTGAAAACCTGCAACGTCTAATAATGTGCTGAAGAATAATTTTATGCTCACACACGCAAATGTTTTTGGGATTAATAATGCAGTGTGTAGAGCCCCGGTAATGGGTCTCTTATGATTTGGATCCGTACAGAGGAGTCAAGTGGTTAAACTGTTTTTGTTTTTTAATGCACGTCTTCTGTTATAATATTTTCCATCAAACTTACAAAAATGACCGTGGACAGGTAACGGCTGGACTTGGCAACCGCACATTAGTTTATGAAACTGATTAAACGCATGAATGAGCGTGTGAAGTATAAATACTTAAAACTTAAAATCTCTGTGAAATACAGCGGACTATTTAATCACACATCTTTGACCTGTGGGGAAGTTTTAATATCGAGATACTAATGCGATCAATTTGAAAAGTTTGGCAACGGCGTTCAGTTTTCATTGACGCCGTCAATCACCAATAAAGTCAGGGTGTTTCTGTTAAACACAGATGTCTATCTGATTTTCCATCTGCCTTTTCTGTCTTCTTGTGAAGCTCACCTTCTCTGACCTCTTGCTCTTCGCTGCTACAATGTTTCCTGGCTTTGCATTGATCGAGAGATAACATGCGGAGGGAAAGTTTCCATTCAAAACATGTTTTGTCTCCCCATCTGTATTTCTTTGACTCTCTCTCTCTCTCTGTGTGTCTTTCAATATTCCTCTCATTCCCAAATCGCTTCACTGCCCACAGCTGTGTTAAATGAATCAAGTTTTGTTCCATCTGTGCTATCTGTCTTATTAAAATGTTTACTTTTTAAAATGTCTCTTCCTCGGAAATTGTATTTTTGTGTTCCATTTGGCTTTAAGTATTCCAGATACCGCTATAAAGAAGGCTAACAGAATAGCCCCCATATCTGGTCAGCCTTAATTTAATTTAAATTCAACATGCTTTTTACTCTACCTCTCTTTCTGTTTGCGTGCGTCATCTCATTGCCCTTGACCTTGGCTACAACCTACATGTAATTTCCAGGCCTGTACTGTAATTAATTGAGGACATGAAGAAAAGCAGAGTGGTTCTTTTTGTATAGTGTCCTTTTCTTTCACTAATACAGTTCGATCTAGGACTATTTCTCTGCAGAAGTTATTTGAACCTAGTAAGGCTGTCAATTGATTCAAATATTTAATCGCGATTAATCGCATGATTATCCATATTTAGTCGTGATTAATCACAAATTAATCGAAATGTACCTTAAAGGGAGATTTGTCAAGTATTTAATACTCTTATCAACATGGGAGTGAACAAATATGCTTGCTTTATGCAAATGTATGTATATATTTATTACTGAAAATCAATTAACAACACAAAACAATGACAAAATTGTCAAGAAACCCTCACAGGTACTGCATTTAGCATAAAAAATATGCTCAAATCATAACATGGCAAACTGCAGCCCAACAGGCAACAACAGCTGTCAGTGTGTTAGTGTGCTGACTTGACTATGATTTGCCCCAAACTGCATGTGATTATCATAAAGTGGGCATGTCTGTAAAGGGGAGTCTCGTGGGTACCCATAGAACCCATTTTCATTCACATATCTTGAGGTCAGAGGTCAAGGGACCCCTTTGAAAATGTCCATGCCCGTTTCTTCTCGCCCGATTTTAGCGCAAGTTTGGAGCGTTACTTAGGCTCCTTTACGACAAGCAAGTGAGCCCACTACAACCTAAAAATCCCAAGTTGCGTTAATACGTTAAAATAATTACGCGTTCTTATCATGTTAACTTTGACAGCCCTAGAGTCTGTCTCTCTCTCTCTCTCTCTCTCTCTCTCTAGCTGATGGGTTAATACAAGTGTTGTTATTGTATCCCCAGGAACATTATTGGTGGAGAACATGCAGATAAATGGCAAGGCCCAGGATCCTAATAAAACCATCTCTCTGTCGCTAAGGGACAACCACGACTACTGGGTGATCCTCGACCCTTCCAAAAAAGCCCTTTACCTCAACAGCACAGGACGGGTTCTGGATAGAGATGTAAGAACTTCTGAAAAGTTATTTTTTTTACAGTGTCTTATCTACTTAACTATTTTGCTCTTCCTGGTTTGGCTCTTAATTGTCAGATAGACTGAAATCTTAATGAATCTGGTGTGTCACAAAGCCTCACACTCCATTCTCTAGTAGTGTTAATGTTGTTTCAGCAAATGAAGACAGATGCTTGTTTCTTAGTTTAGTTTGTCTTTTTCACTTGACTACACGGGATAAATGTGGCGGAAGCAAATTTTCACGGCTGTCTCACTTTTTCCAGCATTTGCTATTGTGAGAAACTCAGAAAGTTTTTTATCTCCAGCTCAACTGGAAACAAGCAGCCTCCTGCTGTTTCGCTCTGTAAAGTAATCCAGCGGATATTTTTGAAAGTCTGATTTGGCACAAAAAGTACAATACAAGAGGCTGGCGGTCTTCTGTGCAATAGTTTTACTTATTTTGGTTTATTTTCTGGTTAATTATTTATCGCTATTGTACCATTGCAGTTTTTAACCATATATCTATCCCTCTGTTTTTCCTTTTTTTTTCAGCCCCCCTCGTATATTCAGTCCATTGTGGTTCAGGTTCAGTGCTACAACGTGTTGGTAGGCTCAGTGATCTTACACGAAGTCCGCATCGTTGTTCGAGACCGCAACGACAACTCGCCGCATTTCCAACAGCCGAGATACTATGTCGCCGTCAGTGAGGTAAAACACACACACACACACACACACACACACACACACACACACACGTACGCAGTAAATGTTTCACACATATAAACACACCTAACCTCTTTCTCTCACAGAGATGTAGGGAAGTAAAAATAAATCCATAAAGCTAAGTGCGGTGGAAATACCTCACGGTCTTTCACTTAAATCAAGAGCCATTTATTGCACATATACTGCAGTGCTGCTGTCTATCATGATGGCAGGTAGAGGACTCACAGGTCTGAGACTAGAGACCACAGGAGGGAGGTTGGGGGGGATACAGTCCAGTCCAGCATGAGTACAGTAAAGTAGGGTCAGTTGTAATGCATCAAGCTTTTCCCATGCTGCTCTGGGGGTCAGGTGTAGCGCTAACAAGGCCAGCACTGACCTGGTGTATGTAGATACTGTGTGTATTTTGAATCAAAAAATAGTATTGTACATGTCATTTTGCTGTCAGAGTACAGTTAAAGGGCAGCACGTAAGCAGGCAAAAAGCAGAGTTTTTGGGCAGCCGAGGGGACGGATCTAAATGTGTTATTCTGAGGGTTGCAGAATAGTCCTTAAGATGCCAATCCCACAGTTAGTGTGTCCTCCAGAAACTGGGGGAGCAGAATTTAACTAGTGGAGGTTCAAACTGAAAACTGGACAAAGATACATGTAGCCTGCTGCCAGCATAGACCTAGGCGGACCCAGTAGAATATCTCATTATACAGTCCTCCACAGCCTGTCCAACTCAATCTGTCTTCTCAACCTCTCTTTCTCTCTCTCTCTCTCTCTCTCTCTCTCTCTTGGCCTCTCTCTCTCTCTGTTTTTGCAGCTTCCCCCCTTCACCACTCCCAGCTCTTCATTATGTCACCTTTTCTCAACCTCCCCACCTTTCCTCTGCCACACTCTATATATTTCGGGTTGTCTTTCCTCCCACCCTTCCTCCTCCTCCTCCTCCTCCTCCACCACCCCGCCACCTCTCACAGCACTCCACTTTCTCATTACTCCTCTTAAAATAATTCCCTCCGCTCACTTCAACGGCCGCCATACAATTTAGGAGACGCGTCGTAAAGAACTCTAAAATATGATTCCCGTGCCAGCCCAAGGTAAATGTGGTCAGTTTGGCGGTAATAATTTAAAAAAAGTGAATTAATTTATTCTGATATGGGCAATAATTAAGATTTGAGTGCAAGTCTGCTCATTAGGCAGACAGCTATGTCTAATTCACTTTAGTTTGCCCCCAGAACTCCAACCACCTAATGCAGTAAATGTAACACTGCGAGGGTGACTCAGGAGTTACATGCAGCTTCATCATTAAACCTGCTTCTACTTGTCTATAACTAACGATTATTGGGTGCAAGAAAGTGAGGAAAGTGACAGATTAAGACACACAGAGAGGCAGTATGGTTATTTATAAGAACGTCTAGGACATAGTTTATGAGTTCACCGTGAAAGTTTTCGGGTACAAGGTGATCCTCGTGGCTGATTTCATGAGTTGGCAGTGGTGCCGGAGTCTGGAGTTGTTTCATTAGAGCCGTATCCGCAAGTGTCAAAGTGACAGCGCGAGTCGTTCTGAAGACCATTGTTGGATCAGTGGGAGGCAGAGATAACCCTGTTGAGGGAAATGATGTAACAAATCATTGGTGCGGCAGCTTAATTAAACTTAATCTCAAATGTTTCTTGTGCTGTCTGGAGATTAGACTTCTGTTTTGACACATAATCACAGATCCCAAGGCGCATGGCTAAAAAAAAAAGTATACAGCATGGCAATTTATGGCTGGCAAAGTTCTCTCTTTCATGTGCTGTGGCATGAGTTCAACTTTCGGGTTCAGAAAATCTAATCGAATGCCTTTCTGAATATCTAGCTTCTGTCTCCTCTACTAGAAAGTGAGCTATCTTGTTGCACATGTGCAGTGAAAATGAAAGTGAAATTTAAAGCACAAATGAAAGCCAAAATCCAAAATACTTTGACAAACGGCATTGTTTATTTACAGTTTGTATGTACATTTGAACTACTTTCCAATAGAGCTGCACCCCTGATTCAACTGTTATCAGCTCATTAAATGTGCGTAATCAATTGTTATAAGCCTCATAGATATGGGACAGTAGGGGCCTGCTACACCTACTATGTTGTAGAAGTGAAAGCAAAACTTAAAAGTAACACATTCGTTTACATTTTTTAATGTGATATATCTACCAGTTTTGCAAAGAAATCCAAAATATGTTTCATTTACACATTTAGTTTGTTTTTACCTGAAATGAACATGGCTTAGCTACAAAACCATAATTTGGGAAATGCTAGCTGTCTGCAGCTGGTGTAACATTGGTTTTAGAAAAAAAGAGCTACCTTGACATCTTTTAAATTATCTAATAGCGGAGCATTATGTTCTGCCGCTGTGCTGACTTCCAATATGTAACGCAAGATCACATACAAAATAGCTAATGTTACAGTAACTGACTATAACATCAGTTAGCTAAACTGCTACCACAGTGTGACTGAGAATCACATAACACACTTTTACTTGGTGAAAATCTTTTATATTCATACAATATATAGCTAAACTATGTATACCATACTCAAAGTGAGAATGAATCAGGGAGCTCGCTAACATATTGTGGCATATTGGATTGAATTGTTTGTAGTTAGTTCATTAATTTTGTTAATTTTATTTTGAGAAAAGGGTAGGCGTAATAAGCTATGTCCCTACACCTTTGTGGTCATTGCTGCAATCTGTTTTGCCATTGACTCATGATTTTATAACGGTGAGTATTTGGATCCAATCTGTTTCTGTTTTTATTATAATTTTATTTAATTTAAATCAAAGACCAAAATGAATATAAAGACACCCACACTGTCTTTTTTTCTTGTGAGACAAGCACTCTTAACATAACATGTATGATTTTCTATCACCCATATGTCCCGCTTTTATCTAAAATCTTCTATTCGATGGGGCAATGAGGTGTAGCAAACAGACTGCAGACAGTTGGACAAACCATGCTGCCTGTGTTTCATTTTATCTCCAGAGCAAAATTAAAGCACACAAACATTTACAAGCTGATCTTCCTTCTCAAGCCCCATTTGAGCACAATAAACATAAAACTGCATGTCATTTTCTGTTTGTTTTGTAGAGACAGTGGGGTATCAAGATCCCTCATGGCCAGACGCATGTGAAGAGTTTTTTTAATGTGCCCCTCCCTTATCTCTGCCACATGCAGGCAGTAGATGTCAGGAAGACAAGACACGACAGTTCAGGATAGAAGCTGTTTGATGTCAGTGGTGCAGAGTATGAAAGTGTTTAAGTGTTTGACATCATGTAGTGTGAGCTTGTAGAAAAAGATGCTGAAATTCTCTCTCTGTGTTGTGTTTTCCAGCTGACGCCGGTAGGAACCACTATCTTCTCTGGTTTCTCGGGGAACAATGGGGCAAAAGACATTGATGACGGTCCCAACGGACAGATAGAGTACACCATCCAGTACAACCCCAAAGACCCGGTAGGTTATCTATCTGCCTGCTGATCTCTTTAAAGTGTGAAGTGGCCAGGTTTTAACTCATCATGCAGGCTATTGGTTTAGCACCACGGCTATGGCAATAAATCTGAATGTGTTTTTTTTAAAGGAATACTTCACCCCCCAAAATTACCATTTGTATATCAATTTATATCATTTTAACGACAGCAAAACTATATCAAAACATCTGTTTACAAACTCTCACACAACACATGCAATGTAATTGTACTATTTAAAACCCTTCCGCATTAAGTGTCACGCTTGCGCAGGCGAGCTACTCCTCCGTGCAAGTACTATTTATGCGGAAGCGTTTTTAAATAGTGAGGTTTTAGCTAAGATGCATGTGTTTGGGTGGTACTGAGCATACGACTGAATAAATGAGACTTAGATTATGCTGTTTGAGTTGTGTGAGAGTTTGTAAAAGATATAGCGGTGGAGGCACGTGAGAAAAACAAAATTGTCTTCAAGAATTCAACGTATCACTGGGTGATAATTAATATACACATGATCATTTTGGGGTTAACTGTTCCTTTAAAATGTAGCATAACTGAGAGCAACAATAGAGCAAAAATCAACCAAAATTCACTAAGATGCCTGTATATTTACATATTCTCTTATTTTATTGTTTTAAATTGACATCATAGTCTCAGAGTTTAGTTGAAAGACATTTTTTGGATAAGTTATAACTGACCTCAGGAACAGATGGGCTACTGTAGGCATGTAATGTTCAAAGATGAATTATTGCTGAAGATTGTATCATTTACTTGCTTCATGAGAGCGGATATAACACTCTTTCTATAATCTCTCACTCACTCCATTTTCCCAAGAATCTTTATTGGTAGGATAATATGGAGTTCAAAAGCTTTCAATAGGCTATTAAATAAATAAATAAATAATTATCAGCTGCCAGTGCTCCTCCGGTCACTGGACCGCCATGATCAGAAAGATCAACGCTGCCGCTCTGTCTGCGCTCAACGTCTCCTCTCCTCATCCCACTGCGTGTGCAAGTGTCAACATACCTCAAAGTCACGTTTGCGGACACTCTCCCCCTAAACAGCGGCGTTTTGAGGCTGATGTGATGCTCATCGGCAGTGTGGCACAGTGCAGCCTCCGGAGGCTTCCTCTCAGCCCTTTCAGACGGAGCGATCGGGTCTCAATGTGGACATTGGAGACACATATTAATACCAGGAGTAAACCTAATCAGGTTAAATCATATCTAGACACATTCTGCATACGAGACACATTTTAATGCCAGGTGTAAAAGGAGGTCTTTGATGCTGAGTAATAAGCTCACAAGCGGACCTAGCTAGGTAGCATTAGCAGCCTTGTTAAGCTAACGCCCGGGCCAAACTGGGCACGTTAGCAGCTCGTGGCGGCTGCCTCGCTGAACTGCTGTCTTTCTCACTCGTGTGGTGTCCACACTGGCAGCGTTTCTGCTGCAGCGCTGCTGCTGCCAGTCTTTTCCTTCTACATATAATTTCCCTTTCATAATGGCCGTTTCATTTCATTATAAATGTCATTGATATTTATTTTAAACTAAAAAAGGTGTGCTCATTTGTAGATAATAGTAATAAGCGACAATTAAAACCCTGTACTTTATTCATTCATGGAGCCGTGCAAGTCACTGCATTTTCTACAACACTGTCCTGCAAATATTTCAGAATAAAAGCCTTGTGTTAATAAATGAAAGAATTCTGTCCACAGAAAAAAACTCTGGAGAGCTTGTATTTTGAAACAGAAGAAGCAAGTGTTGATTTAAAAATAACATTTATTTGTTTTCATGTCAGTGACATATTCTACAGATATCTAGACATTGAAACTGTAGTAATGTTGCTGGTATGATGTCAATATACTGTCAAAAGATCATTTTCACTGTGTTGTTGCTGTGAACCGTGCGCGGCTCGCAGTAAAAATAGGCAAGACCTCAAATCTTTAGAAGAGATGCAGCTGACACGCAGCTGAGCCGCGCTGCTCACCCATGCTTTGTGGCTGCTCTAACCTGTTAACATAGACACCGAAATAAAAAAGCAAGAGGTTCCGCGTCGCTCACGCGGGCTGTCTAGCCCAGTCGTAAGGCTTAAAAGCTACATAAGTTTAATTACTGTGTCAGCAGCACCCATTAGTTGATGGATTCAGATACATGTTGGCTTTATTGTTGCTCTGGCAACTGGTAGCAGTTGTTGAGCTTGCCTGCTCACAAGAGGCAGGGGGTACGTGATTGGCTGAATAATATTGAAATCATATTCTTTGCAGGCTGATATACATTCACTTCTACAGTATTAATACATTTTTACTGCTCTAACTTAAATAACAGTAATCCTCCCACTATTATTACGTGTCTTACCTTGTTTAAACTCTAAAAAAGTGAAAAATTAACTGTTGATCCTGTAATTGACTCACTATGTTTGTATCTGCGTGTGTTTCAGACAACAAACAGAACCTTTGACATCCCCCTGACACTGTTTGGCTCCGTAGTTCTCAGAGAAAGACTCAACTATGAGGAGATAACACGCTACCTGGTCATCATACAGGCAAATGTAAGTGATTTTTGTTTTTCATATTTGCCTCCGCTTCTCTGTGCAGCTATAAAGGACCAATTCTATTCTAAGTATGATATAATATTTTGTCATATAATATAAAAAGTGGAAATTATTGAAAGGTAAAGCTTTCATCTGAGACCAGTTAGAAAGGATGTCTGAACAAAATAAACTCTCTCCTGATTGAGTGGGAGTCTAGTCTGCAGCCTGGAGTGTTGTTATTTTTATGTACATTTTTATTATCATGGTAACATTACTGTTACACGCAGCCTTGGACTATTTCTGCTCCGTTGAGTCAGCCTTAAGGGAACTATAAGCGCATCCTTAATTATCACTAATGTCTTTGTTAATGTAATTGTTTCCCTCCTTTTATTTCACTGCACTCTGTATGTTTTATTTATAAAAGTGGTCTATGCTGTAGTTAATTTCACTCAATATGCAAAACAGACTCATGAGGAACGGTGGTAGAAGTTTGAAGGATCTAAACTGAGACAGAAAATTGTTTAAGTTGCTGATTGCACCATTAGAGTTTTTGTAGTGACAGGAAAACCTTGCTTACAAAAAAAAACTTTAATTCTGAACAAAGTGTGGCAAGTCTCAAGGCCCATTTACCATGAAAGCATAATTAAAAGTCAACAGTACACTGAAAGATTAATGTGTTTCTGACTGCTTGAAAGCATGACGTAGTCACTGTTCATCTGAATACAATATTAGGTGTTTTGAGTGGCTGTGAATTTGCTGAATATAAATTCTGAGCAAAGACTTAGAGACCATGTGCTACCAGGGGAACAAACACTTTGAATAAGCCTGACCTTTTCAGCTTTACTGTTACGTGAGGGCAAAATGAAGCCACGGTAACTAACTAACCATAGCTAAATAATTCATGTAAACAACAGAGTGATTAAATCTTTTAATTACTCTCCTACATTTCACAGCTATAAATACATGTTCATATTATTGGCAATGAAAAGAATACATCAACATTTTGGGAAATAGATTCACTTTCTTACCGAGAGTTGGATGAGAAAATTGATTCCACTCTTATGTCTGTACGATATGAAGCTACAACTGGTAGCCAATTAACTTAGCTTAGCTTGAAACAGCAAGCTAACCTGCTTCTGTCCGAAGGCAAGGAAATCGACGTACTATCAGCTCCACAGCTCACGAATTAACACAATACATCTGGTTTGTTTAATCCGTACAAAAACTGAAGAGTAAAAATGACACGTTAAGGTTTTACAGGGTTTATGTGCTGGAATTATTGCTGCCTTCAAATGAGGTCGTGTTTCCCGTGTTCACGACATGAGTCCATGTGAATACCCCCTCTCTTGTGGTATTCACAACCTCGTAAGTGGAAAGTTTATGAAAGCTCCAAGTTTATGAGTTGTGACGTGTTTGTTGGTGTTGTCAGAAATGGCGGAGGCCTTGGCAGTTCATTTTTCAGTATATAATAAGTTCATATTTTTTAATTTAAGTCGTATATTGTTTTTCTTCATAATTTTATAATAGGTCTGAGGAAAATGTTGATATTCCACACTGCCTCATCTTTTTCCTCTGTCATTGCACTTCCAGCATTATGTTACCCGCTTACTAGCTAAATTGTTAGCCTCTCTGGCTTCTAGGCGCCAACAGTAGCGTTAATATTGCCGTTGCTTAGCAGCGGTGTTCTCACGACTTATGCATACAAGTATATTGTGTACACGACTTCACATGTCGTAACCACGAGCTCACGAGTTTCATTTGAAGGCACCATTCTTCCCTCCAGGTCAGTGACTAAGCTAGCTGTTTCCCCTGATTCCAGTCTTTATGCTAAGCTAAGATAACCGTGTACTGACTGTAGCTTCACATCTAACACACGGCTACGAGAGTGGCATCAATCTTCTTCTTTAATTCTCAGCAAGATATTGAGGGTGTGTATTTCATGTCAAACTATTCACTTAAGTTATAATATGCAAAATAATATGTTTAAACAATTGTACTTCCCTGGAAAAAAGTGATACATTTGTTGTTTTTCTACCCTGACGGAGAACATGAAACAATTAAAGCCTGCAGAGTGGGCAGAGTGCAGAATAAAAATACAATACCGGTGTTAATTACAGTTACTGTGGAGGCTGTTCTTTGCTGTCACTGTCTAGTTTACATTCCCCCAGTTATTTTGAAATGCATGCAGTATGTAATTAGATTCTTTATGGTGTCAATCGTTGCTTGAAATTAACTGCTGTCCTTGTTATGAAAGAAGCCCCACGAAAACATGGATGTTACCAAAAAAAGAGTGCGAGTACAGCACCATGTTTTGAAGAGATTATTTCCTGGCGAAGGGCAAAGTTAGTGGAACACAAACAAAGAGTTTAATGGCAGAAAGCTATGTTGTTTTATATATAGACATATATTTTCCTAAGAAAAGGGAGGATGTAATGGTTGCATTAATTATTCAGTTGCAGAGAGTTTCCTGTAGATTCCCTGATTTGGCTGTTTTGTTCTGTGAGCTTTACAAAATAGAAATAATAAAAAAAAGCATGTTTGTGTAAATCTTAATTATCTTGAAATAAAAACTGAAAACACAGCAGTTATATTGACCATTCAGATGAATAGGCCAATTAAGTGTTCCCTGTGAATTTGCTGAGCAGCTTCCTTTGTATGTAATTGGATGGCAGATACTTCACCAACAGCAGAGCAACAAGTAGACATTAGCACTGGAATTAGAAAGGTGTACACAAAAGAGTGATTGCACTTTAACGCCTAAGCAGAAATACAACTTTGTGAATAGCTTTTCTTTCGGTGTCTGACAAGGACTCAGCATTTTCAAATTGTATTGATATTTTACTGGGCCCTCACTGAAATGCAGCCATTTGATCTTAAGGTCTCCTGAAGGTCTTCTTCTGGACAAAAACTTAATAGTGTGCAAGCACATACATTTTTTATTTTGTATGCATCAAGGTCATACATTTTGGTGTGGGTTTTTTCAAAGGCCTTGAGACCTTAACACTATCCAAACATTGCCGCTGAATTACTAGGATTCAGTTAATTTTCATCTCTGAATAAAAGGTGCCACCGGGTGTACCGTTCTTTCAGACAACATTTAAGAGCTGGCTGAATTTTTTTGTTTGAATAGGGCTACTTCTTTTTCTAATACAAATACATTTACTGCGAATATCAGTAATTAAATCAAAACTCGGTTATTGGTCATTTGACATATTATAAATATTTTAAACTCTATAAAGTACTATATAAAGAAATGCCTTGTAGTTTTGTTGTAGTACCACATTTCGCCAGTGGGATGTGTAGGCCTCTTATGGGTTGGCTGGGTTTGCTGACTGTGACCATCTGTAATGGTACGTGTCCACAGGGGCGTTTTTTATCTCGAGGAATCGCCTCGCTTCCCAGCATTGGACGCTTGATAGGTTGCCACTAGAGACACTAAGCACCTGATTGGACGAACGTTTGGGCTGCTGCTCCCAGCTTTCAAACCGGAACCAACATGGCGGCTCGTTTGGAAACTTTCTTCTCTTATATCACAAAAATATTTCGCCGAAATGTGTTTCTGAAAACATTTTATGCGAGAAAAAAGGCATGCAGTTGCTGAATCTGTCATTTTTGGGGATTGACAAAGCTTAGTTTAAAAGTTTCTCTGGAGTTTCCAGAGGCGGCAAGTTGGGTGGGACGCCTGTGATTTGCATAACGTAGCCAAGACCTCAACTTTATGCAAATGAGGGGCAGCCAACGTGACGCCCCGTCTCTCGAATCGCGCCATCACGCTACCAGAATGCATTGCACGGTTGCTTACTACAAAGACAATGAATGGGAAGCATGGAAAGGTCAGAGGCTGTGGACATGTACCATAACAGTCGAACATGACAAAATGAAAATAAGCTCTGTGGCAAACAAACGCTTATAATACTTACACGTTTTGTTCAGCAAGATAATCTTCACAAAATAACACTTTAATGATTTATGAAGTATGAATGAAATCGCCAGAAGCAAAAAGCTAACGTTAGGCTATAAACGAACTACACCACGGTTGCAACCAGAAGTGCCAAAATGGTAACTCATTTCCAGGTTTTATTTCCATTCCTGTAGCACTCTATATCGCCCTGCTGCCAAACCTGAGATTTAGCTAACTGATCACTCAGTAACAAATTGGTAAATGATGATGATGAGTACTCATGAAGTGTGATAATAGCCCACCAGGTTGTGGTCTGTCGACTGTCCAGGAAAGCTAGCTAAACTGAAGCGAAACTTTGCTACACAACCAGGCTGTTTGCGTTTCCCTTGGCGCTCCGTACATTAATGTTATTAATTGCCATGCGACCTCTCAGCGCAAATCCTATAGGAGGAAACATGTTTTACCCGTTAACTGGCAGCGGGTTGTATCTTCAAAGGTAATTTTGTGATCTCACAGGTGTCTACAGTCTGTCCGGGATGAGGGCATCTTTGCCCGGGGCGAAACCGAGGTTTAAATCCCGTGTTTCCACAGGCGGTGCTTGTGGACGTAGCATAACGTTTCAGCCTGTAGTTAACATCTACGGTACAGTGAAGAGGGGAACAGTGGGGCCATATTTGTAGTGCTGTTGCTGAAAGACTGTCTCTAATAGTTGGTTTTGCCCCGGGCAAAGATGTTCTCACCCCCGGCAGACAGTAAACACCTGTGAGATTCAGAAAATATATTTGAAGACGAGGCCACAGATGGGGCTAGGGAGAGCACCGCTGACCAAAGCAGTATTTTATACATGCTACCAACAATGTCAAAACAAGTCAGACACTTTCTTTGGGTGTTAAAACCAGATTTACAGGTGGAAATAAAAATGTGTAAAGATTCCCTGGGCGGACTACAGTATATGTGCGTCTGTAACACCTGAGCAGGTGTTTAGCTACAATTAACTGCATGACTTACCTATTATCATGTATCTGTATGCTTATTTTGTTCAATTACACCATTAAGACTGGTAGACTGTTGGATATTGCGCAAATCTTTTTAATGACTTGACTGCATATTTGCCATTGAGGGCAAGAGAAATGTTTTCGAGTTTGGTTTATCTGCATGTTTAGTCTAATGTAATTTATACCCTTTAATGAATCCAGAGTTGAGATGAGTTATTTGCTGTATTCAATTCTTTAAAGTGTTTCTGGACAGTGATTGAATAGCCACAAACAGGAGTGGGTTTTTGTATGAATAATTCAAATACTTTAGTTGTGTTTTTTATTTAATCTATTGCTCAAATGCCTAATCTACTTGAATATTGCTGCAAAACAGATCGCACACCACTTGTTAGGTACTAGATCTTCCCTTCGTGTCTCTTATCTAATTATTGTTCGTTATTAAAGCCTGGAAGATGTTGAACAATATTTGCTATGTTTAATTCTTTCAATTTTCTTCATTGAACAGCAACAGATCGGAGTAGGAACACTGCAATGTTATGTTATGTAATTTGCGAACTTTATACTACACTTGGTTTTGCTGCAAGGTTTTATTAAATGTATTTCCATAAATCTGTAATGTTTAATCAATCATTGATTATGATCAAGGAACTTGTGTAAAATTTGTGTACTTAGTTTGCTAGCTTTCATAAAACATTTTTAATGAAATACATGACATACATTGGTGGAATAAACATGCCCTGTGCTGTGCTGAGGCGGTTATAAACACATTAGAAGTCTGTTTATCTGCCCTTGATGAGGTATAAATTGACATGAAGATGGTAAGTCAAGTAGACACCAGCATTTGAAGGCATCGAGAGCTCCCTGCAGCTTGGTTGATTCGATTTTCTCAAAATATTCAGCAGGACTACGTTGTGGTCATTTTCTATTCTAGACATGAAGATAAAGATATGCAAATATCTAAAGAAGAAAGTGCAGTATCATCCAAAAATAAAATGAAACCTCTCTCTCTCTCTCTCTCTGTCTAGGACCGAGCCCCCTATCCCAGTGAGCGCCGTACGGCCACCACCACTCTAACTGTGGATGTACTGGATGGTGATGACCTGGGCCCCATGTTTCTACCATGTATGCTCGTAGGAAACACCCGTGACTGTAGTCCCATCACGTATAGGGCTAATGTGCTGGAGCTGACAGAGCCGGTAAGTGTGTGCCTGCTAGGTACCTATATGATATACTGACTTACATGTGTGTGTATGGTGCAGAGGGCGTGTTTCTATTTGTGTCTGTGTGATAGTGAGAGCTGATCTCTTGGGACTCATCCTCACAATTTTGTACGCCTCTGCCTATACATATGCATATTTGACTAAAATAGAAGCCACGTTTTGAACGGGCACTGCACTAGTTTAACAAATTCCAAGACTATGAAGAACTGATGTTGCTCCTGTGTATCTGCTGACTTTAGTTATGTTGCACATTACTCGTCAAATAATTTGTCAGACCCTTGAAATCCAATGAAATACATTTTTTTAGCGGGTTACAAATGGTTTAGGAACTTAACATTGGAAATTAGCCAACTTATTATGGTAACTCTTATATTAATATTGTGTGCTTTTTCAAACCTCCGAACTTTCAAACATGGTATAATGTGTCTGTGTCACACCTGCAGTTAGGGTCTTCAAATTTTCCACAAACGTCCACTTGGACTCAAAGATTAACTGATTGGATTTTGGTAGTCAAAGGTCATTGTGACCTCACGTCTCTCCCATTCTCGTGAACACAATATCTCAGGAGATCCTTGAGCGAATTTCTTCAAATATGGCACAACTGTCCACTTGGACTCGAGGATGAACTGATTAGATTTTGGTGGTTAAAGTTCAAGGTCACTGTGACCTGACAAAACACGTTTTTGGCCATACATCAAAAATTCATATGCTAATTATGACAACTTCACACAAATGTATAATAGGATAAAATGATGAAGTGATGACATTTTGGACAGACATGGATGTAAACTGCAACTTCACTGGTTTGCGGAGCCATACAACCACAATGCGGTAATTCTAGAGCACCTTGGAGGCACAGCTTTTTTTCAGCCAAGACGTTTTGGTTGCATCTGGTTGCTATGATACGGAATACCATATCAATATCATATCGCAAAAGTAAAAATAGAGAGAGAGGCCGGACCCGTGTTACTCCGAAAAATTGGACCCTCCATATCAAGGAGAGACACAACAACACCAGTGGAAGAGGATCGCTGGAGACTTCCATAGGCTATTGAACTTTCCCAGCTGCCTGGGAACAATCAATGGGAAGCATGTCGCAGTACAGGCCCCATCATCAACAGGGTCGATGTTACAATAACAATTATAAAGGGAGCTTCTCCATTGTCGGCTTAGCAGTAGTTGATGCGCGCTATGGTGGTGGCAAAGATGGTGGATGTGGGGGCATACGGGAAAAGCAGCGATGGTGGGACCCTCTGTGCCTCTGACTGTGGAAAGGCCCTCCGCATATTAACAGGAAAAGAGTGTGTTCAATTACTGTCTTTCCTGTGCCAGGAGGATGGTTGAGTGCACATTTTAGGACCCTTGCTGCCCAGTGTGTTAGAGTGAGTCTCCAGAGTGCTTCTCCAAAGGTCAGATATAGTGGTGAAGGCCACTTGCATCTTCCACAGTTTGGAGGCGGCTGATGATGAAGAGGAAGGAAGGTGTGCCCCGCCGACATCGATGCTGCAGCTTGCCATCCAGCGAGTAGGCAGCAACAACACCTCTATACTAGGGAAGCACTAGAAGTTAGACAGAGGTATTACTTCTTCTCTCTAGTGGGCGAAGTTGCATGACAGCACTCTGTCATCTAATGCCTCTCCAACTCCCACCACCATCCAGACCACTTTCACGACTTACATCAGTACCATCAAGATCAGGACCACCCCCATCAGTACTATCACAAAAAGCTCTTTTAAGAGGCACCGAAATACTAAAGATTCTAGCTGACTGCTGCTCACCTGACAGACCCGTGGCAAACAAAATTCCAGCATTATTTTTCATTTTGATATTGTGGTGGTCCGGTGATGTCATCTGGTACAGACACAGATACTGAGAGACCAGCAGTATTAATTTATCCTCCATTGTGTGGATGTGACGGTTGGTCTTTGGGGTATTTGGGTTAACGTCTGGGTAAAAAGTGACAGTGACGAGCGCAGCGTTTAACCAAAGTTGACATTTTTTTAAAGCAAAGAAACGCTAAACGTGCAGCGCTCGGTGCAAAAAACGATTTGATTGACCCCCTAAAAGTAAAAATATGAAACATTTACTTATTCAACTTGACATTTGCAATTTCTGTCTCCACAAACTACTTACGTAATGAGAACAAAGCATAAATTCATTTGTGTGGGCTCACAAGATATGCACTCCTGTTATGTTTGTGAACTCTTGCATAAACTCTAGCAGATTTCCGTAGCAATTAGCAACATGGGAAACAAACACACTGAATGTTTAATGATAAAAAGTTGTTAGCTGTCACATAGTGTGGCCTCTAGTTATGAACTGAAAATAGATATTATTGCATTGTCCATACAGATGATATAACCATGTTTATCTTAGGAAAAGAGTTGTGTTGCAGATGATTTCTTGTTCTTTACTTTTGAGATTCAATTAGGTGTTACTGTCTTCCTGAAAAAAAATTATAATGTATGATAATATAACTATAATTTCCATATTAAAAAGGATCATAAAAGTACTTTGGGCAGCTTAATTAGAAGGAAAGCTACTTTATTCAACGACCTTAAGAGACTGTTTGCACAAAAACTCGAAGTTGGCCTGTTATTCCTGACAGATTCTACTGTAACTCTCTTGTGTATTAACAAGTGTTATTTAAAAATAAGTTTGCAGCACCGTGGTATGCATTTATGCTTACACAGCTGTATATATAATTTTTTGCATTTGTATCGCAGGCATTTAGCTGATGCTGTTATCCAGAGCGACTTACAATACCACTTTGTGAATTAGACAAAGTTGCTGCAGGCAAAATCCTCAACTCTGACAAGTCAGCAGAGCATTCATCCCTTACCACACGCAAGCACACACGCACACACACCCTTGATGGTGACAAGCTAGCAGTGCATTCATGCCTTAACACCCCTGATCCACCTACACACACACACACACACACACACACATGACAGTGTCAAGCCAGTAGAGCAGTCATGCCTAGATGGACATTGTCTACTTCATCTCTTTGTTTATATAGATCTGTGTTACACACACACACACACACACACACATACCCATATGCTCACTTTACACCAGACACACTGAGGGAACTCTTTCTCTGCCTTCAAACCTCCTTTTATCTCTCCCCATTCACACATACACACTTACAGACACACGCACAATTTTCTCCAAGCCAGGAGAGACACGGCGAGGAACAACAGGAGTAAATCAAGTTTACACCTCGTGGTTTTTGAGAAGGAGCAAGTGTACGCAGACAAGGACAGGGTTTACGGTGGAGAGGTAGAGGGAGAGGGGGTGGTGATGTGGAGGGGGGGAATCAAACAGGGAGGAAGAGAGAGGTAAAGTCAGACACAGGAAAAGTTATGCTGGGGAAAAAACACTTGAGGGGTTTTTAAAAATCTGAAGCGATGCATAAAACACGTTGTATCAAACACAAAGATTGTTTCTCACTTGTCAATTTGCTCCCAATACACAGCTGCTGCTGACTCCAGATGCTTCACTGATTCCAGTATTTATGATCTTACAACATCGCAGCATTAAAGAAAAACGGGATCATTCAGAAAAACTGAAGCTTCTCCTTTCTAATGGTGATTTTCACTCTTTGAATGGGACTTTGATCCGCGTTCACTACAGGAATTGGCACCTTTGCAGACGTCAGATTAAAGCTCATAATTAGGGAACACAGACATTTTGACATGCCGTAGCAGGAAATGCACAAGTGTGTTTGAAATAATTAATGATGGCTGCATAGGCTGCCATACAGTTTTGCCAGTTCCTGGGCCCTTGCATTGTACATGCCAGCTCATTGGCATGGCTTAAAGGTACAGTGTGTAGGTTGGTGTGGTTGCAGATTGCAACCAACTGAATACCCCTCCGCTCACTTTTCTATTTCCAAGACTGCAGTAATGTGAGCCGCCGAGTGGTAACGCCATTTGCCTCGCTCAGAGGCCATCCGTACCATAATAACACTACTTTAAGAGCAACGGAAGTCAGATGGCGGCTGGCGGTACCACGGTTTTACACTCTGCGGCTCACGTTACCGCATTTTCACAAGTCTGTTGGAGAACTACAGCGGCCTTCAGGTAACTTAAAAAACGTAAAGTCTCTCTCTAGAGCCAATGTTTGGTTTGTCCGTTCTGGGCCACTGTAGAAACATGGCAGAGCAACATGGTGGACTCCATGAAGAGGACCCACTCCCTATGTAGATATGAAGGGCTCATTCTAAGCTAACGAAAACACAACAATTCTTAGTTTTAGGTTCACTAATGAAAACATAGTCATGAATTTATATTTAATTTCTGCTAATAGTGCCCCTGAAATATTACACACTGTTCCTTTAATTGGCCATCGTTAACAGAGCCATCGTTAATGTTATTAGGTGCACCTGTGCATCTCCTGCTATGACAAGTCTAAATATCCGCTGTGTAAAGGTCTATTACTGTAGTAAAACAGAAAATAACAACAGACAAGACCATGAAATGAGGTTTAAACTGTTGTGATGAAGGATTTTCACAAAGCTTGAAACGTAGCACAGCAGCAATAATTGTCTTCTTCCTCTCAATGATGGCAAGGTTTTACTATTAGAACAATGCTGCCCCGTACACAGTATACAACCTGGAATACGCACTTGCACTTATGTGACTGACCAACAGAATACCAAGTGAACCTGCATCCCCTCCGTAGCCCTCTATGACACCTCTACTGCCAATGCAGTGGCCTTTTGGAATGAATAAGGAGGCTGTGTTAGTTGGTCTGCACACATTTCAGTTCCAGAGGAGGTAGCAGCAGTTGGATAATTGGTATGAAAAGTCAAAGACCAAAGAGCTAGCATGAGCAGTAATATCCACCATAGCTCAACAGATGAAAAAGAGAACCACGTTCAGATAGTCCAAGGGAACATACCACTGCTAAAGCTTTTTTCTTAGACAATCATATTCTTGAACTAAACTTGGGTCATTTGAATAAATGCATGTTTATGCCAACAGCATGATCTCTCCCATTAGGTCCGCCTGAATGCACCTCTTATCTTTCCAAAGCAGCCGTCTCTCAGGGGCCCTGCTTGATTGATAAAGGCTGAGTGTCCATGTAGAGAGTGCCAGTGTCTTTTTTTTTTTTTTCAATTGATCCCAATGAGGAGAGAGTTAGAGCTTCCACTAATGACTAATTTTCTATTAATTATTAATCTATCGACTATTTTAGTTGATTAATCTAAAAAAAAAAAAATGTAATTAATCAATTTAACCATTTAATTTAAAGGAATGATATGTAGAACTGACAGCTAGCGTTTAACATGGGCAACATCAGTCAAAAGTCAAAACATTGGAGCCGTGGCCCGTACGCTAATGTGACTGATTGCAACTGATGGAAATGTCAAAGTAGAACATACTGGCTATAGAATTAATGTCGGAGAAGCCAGTATTTAAATTTAGCTTGTTTCCTTAATCTTTGATGACACATCATGGTCGTTTTATGATTTATTACAGTAAATACTTATTGGCCCTTTAAGTTCATTTTATTTTGACAAACTGTAGGCAATGTCATTGTATAATTCAGCACAAAACAACAAACTACGCTACCCCTGAAATCTGTGAAGTTTTAATAGAGTGACAACATATGCTACCCTTATACTATATAATAGATCCGTGCACTGCGACATAGAGGAAGACTGAAGGGGAAGGGTGGCGTTCGTCTGCATGTAGGCTACTGCTCGGTGCCCACGCTACAGTGACACAGAGCCAGCTGCCAAGTCTCCCTTCAAACACTTATTCAATGGAATTTCAAAGGTAGCCAGCAGACAACTTATGGCTTTATGAGTGTATATTAAGCAGTTCCAAGGACATAGGATTTAAAAAAAAAAAAAAAAAGAAAACATGCATCTATTTAAATAATGATTTTGACGCATTTTCAACGTCATCGATTACGTCCTAGAGAGAACGTAAAAAGTGCTGCACCGGTTCCTGTCGTTCTGAGCACTTCTAGTTGAAATCCTAGACTTTGAAGCCATCTGCTGTGAGTACTCTTCTGCTTGAATGAACCCCAATATGGTGAATGTAGTTAACGCTCAGGGTTCACATTTGCTCACCTCAAACTGTTGATGAAGGGGAAAAGAGGAAGCCAGGGGACATAGATAGATAGATAGATAGATAGATAGATAGATAGATAGATAGATAGATAGATAGATAGATAGATAGATCATTTGGAGATGAGAGAGGTGGAAAGGACAGCAAATAGCTGCTGTTGCTGGGGTATAGAAAAGACAGCGAGGTGAAGTGAGGAGAGGAATGAATGAAGAGGAGAGTCAAGGCACTATAATAGTTTGAGTCCTAATCGGACTGATAAGATATGACAACCTCAGAGCCTTAGAGCCAACATAACTATTCTCTCGCTGTGTCTTTCTCCCTCTCTCTCTCTCTCACACACACACACACACACACACACACACACACATACACACACCAAGATGCTGGTCATTTATGCCAAGGAGTTGGCTGTCAGGCCATGTTCACACATGCACTTCAAAAAACGCTGCTGCCTCTGCAACTCAGAAATTTATAGCCGAGAGGGAGAAATCGATTATTGAACACTACAGTAAACAGCTCTCCCAAGGCCTGACCAATCATTTAGTTTGTCATTACGTCAGACGGACGACAGCAAGTGATTGGCTACAAGTTACATAAAGACGAACAAAGACTACAGCACCATATGTTTACTTTGTAGCTGCTTTCAACACGGACTACAACTTTGCAGGACTGCGGTGCACTGCATTGTGGAAATGTGTTATTTTTTTATGTGATAAGGGACTGCTGTGTCTCCGTTGCACCACGAACAGCGTCTTGCCGTGCGCTTCCGTATAGATGAATGGTGACAGACACAAAGCCTCACCTGACCACCAGACGCCCTCGGGGGTTTTCCCTCCTCTATTGATTTCCTCGCTGCTCTCGTGATCAGCCACCTGCCTGCACAGCTGCTGCTCGTTTGCTCATTAGTTCCCCAGTATATATATGAAAGGCAGCTCCTCCACATACACATTTGCCAGGTGGTGCTGCCTTGTTGTTGTTGTAGTGTCTGAGCCATTCATGTCTGCTTGATACCTGTTGCTGATTTTCTGCCTGCTGATTCTGCAGTGTTTGCTCGCCAGATTCTGCCTGCCTGCATGTTTCTGAAGCCTTTAAAGCCCACGGAGTAAAGAATAATTCAACATAGCCAGCTTGTTAGTTGCAGGGGGAGGGGGGTCGTCAACATTTTGGGCATGTATCATGAAGGGAGTTCAGTTTTATCAGGCTCTCCTTGACTTATCTGGTTTTTAAACCTGTGGTTGGTAATTGTGGATAACTTCTCTCACGCAGTTCACGTCCTCGCTCTAGTAACCCCCGTTTTCCCAAGTCAGCATTTGCACATGAAAGAGGCAGTGTTCAATAAAAAGGGAACATCGGCGGATCAAGACCTTACATCAACCTGCGGCGCGCTGTCAGTGCTTCCCCCGGTCACTGGAGGGAACGCCGGGACCAGAGAGATCACCACCATCATCGCTCTGTCTCCACTTAGCGTCCCCTCTCCTCCTCCCTCCGTGTGTGCACCCGATTCAACTGTTATCAGGCCATTCATTGTGTGTTATCAGTTGCTATTAGCACCATAGATGTGGGTCAGTAGGGACATACTACACCTACTATGTTGTAAATGTGAAAGCGAAACTTAAAACCAACACGTTTTAAAGCTGCATGAACGGTTACATTTTGAATACAAACAAAACTGCTTCTTTAGGTTTACGTAACAAAACTAGAACTTTTTTATTTTTAGGCAAAAAAACTGGAACTTTTTTAGTTTTAGGCAACAGAACTAGAACTTTTTTAGGTTTAGGCAACAAAACCACTTAGTTAAGTTTTAGAAAAACATTATGTTTTGGCTTATAATAACTACGTTACAAAAGTGAAAGTGAAACTTAACGCTTGTGAACACAAAGACAACTACAACTTGTTGGTTTCATACGGGATGTAAACCCCGGTCTCCTGGGGAAAGCCCTGTGTTTTGTGTCTCATCCATCGCCCCTGACCTGTACCCCATTGCTCCTGTCTTAATTACTACGGTCGCTAGAGGTTGCTGTTGTCTTTTCTTATTCTTTTTTTTGCTGATCTACCATGTGCATAGATGACAAAACCTACTATGGTGTGTAGTAGGGGCCCTACTGACCCACATTTATGAGCTTTATAACCACTGATAACACACATTTAATGGCCTTATAACAGTCTAATTGGTGTGTGCGAGTGTAGACGTATCTCAAATACACATTTGCGGGTTCTTTCCCCCCCCCCCCCCCCCCGGCTGCAAGCCCATGCATAATGCAGCCTCCAGAGGTGTCCGTTAAGCCCTTTCGGCTCCAAGCCCCCCATTGGTTGCATTGGAGAATGCTCCGACACAAGCAACGGCTGTGAGTGCTCTAGGTTGGCTCGACTCCATGACATGACTTGGGTAGAACTCACTCAGACAATTTCGGTTTAATTTCTAATTCATTTTTAAGGATTCTTTTACTCTATGGTAGGGTTTTGTTATTTAGTAAAAAACATTTTCCAAAAAGTTTGGTGTTTTTTTATTCCTTTGTAATCCCGAGGGGTTAAAACAACAACAATAACAAAAAGAAACTACTATCCAAATCCCAAAATCGAAAAACCGACCAAATACCTACCCAATTAACGAATATCTGAACATTAGAATATTCGGGTCCAGCCCTACTAGCGAGTCAGCATGTACAATACGTGTGTGATAAAAGCACAAGTGTAAAGGAGACTCATCTGTGTTATTCCTTTAGCATTCTGAAGTGAAGATCTAAAGGAGGGAGGTCAAACTGTGGAATGGGCTTTCAGGAATCGAATTTGCCTTTTTTGAGGACAAGATTAAAGTAAATGTATTGAAGCTTGTTGCATACTAGTACTTGAAACATTTCACATCTTAAAGGAAAATAAGAACTGCTGCTGAGTCATCTTGAAAAGGCTGTCAGTGTTGTTCCAAAAACACAGATATGATCAATGATATTAATTATTTACAGTATCCAGCACAACATCAGCGCCCTTACTGTAATTGCTAGGGTGGGTGACACACTGGGTGGGACTGTCTAATATTCATGTCGTCTTATTTTGAAGAGTTGAACCCCTTACACCTTACATTTAACACAGGATCTTTCCTTCACTGCTCACTGTCACTTCTGACGCTTTTACACATCTATATTGTTGTAAGTGGGTTGTTTTTTGTAACCGTTGTGGAGTGGTGTGTAAGATGATTGTTAAAAACAAATTGTAGTATCAGTACCTCAGTGTTCTCAATGACCTGGCTTTCTTTCTCACTTTTTTCTTTGCTGCATTTACATCTCTCTCTGCTCCCTGTTTACCCTCAACTCCTGGCAGATTCATCTCCCTTCCATATATTTACACCCTCTTTTACTCCACTTCATTACTCGCCATAACTTCTTCTCCGCCTGTGTCCCCCTCCTCTCCTCTCCTCTCTCGGTGACAGCCAAGGAGATATAGCTCCGTGATGGCTAGTAGATTTTAAGTGCTGCATGACAGGTGCGGTGGTAAAGTATTGTATCACGGCAGGTGTATGAGCGCGCTATTATGCACAGTGCATATATGTGTGTTTATGTAGGTGTGTGCTGGTGCGTTCTAGCACATTTGGGAATATGTTCACTCTTGCTGGCGTGCTTGGCTTGACATTTTATAGCTTTAGTGATTGTAGATTTTATCCTATAGACATCTAATGTTTCTCCCATCGGGGGTCTTCGTATTACCCACACCTCAGCATATTACACTATTATAAGTCAACATTATAGCCGGGCAAACACTCGCATACAGATAGGGATCCACAGCTGCAGACTCATACACTATTTGTGTGGAGCAGCACAATACATCTGCACAATAGAAATAGGTCCTAATTGTTATTCTGATTTCATTTTACTGAATGTGATGAATTTTTATGTGCTTGCATGCTCTATATGTGATTTAATGTATACCCCAGTGTGTTTTTGCCAACAATTGATTGTCCTATACCTCCTGTTCAACTCTCCCTTGCTTTGCCGGCTTGCTCAGAGCTTGTTGTTACATAAATAAATAGCTTCGGTAAAGCTTTTCTTTATACCTTAGAACACAACTGAGTAGGACAGACCGCCAAGAAATATATTTTTTAATATCCTCTCCCATTTTTTTGCTGTTGCTTTAAGCTATACTGTAGCTGTTTTTAATTAAAGCTGGCACTGTTGGGGAAAACGATACTCGATATTTTCTGTATTTTCTTTCACCCTTAATGCAACGTTGTGCCACTGTAGCACAAGTTCTCAGTGAATGTATACTGTTTTTGAGTTCCGATGTTTTTCATTCTTATCTATCTGTTATGTGATATTTGTAAGTAATGAACTGCGATGGCCTCCTTGGTTCTGTTTCCAGAATAAGGTGAATCCCGTCAATGTGACTCCGTCCATTCAAGCCGTGGACCAAGACAGAAACATACAACCTCCCTCTGACAGGCCAGGGATCCTGTACTCCATCCTCATTGGTAGGTTTACATTTTGGTGGGGTTAGATTGGTTGATACAAGTATTGTATGGAAATATATACAGTGAGACAATACAAATTTGTGTACCATCCACAGATTTAGACCATTATAGGCTGCAGTGTTGCAAATCAATACGCATTTGTATGACGTGCAAAAATGTGATGACGTACTTTCATTTGTTAATTGTTTAATTTGTTCTATTAGCTGAAAACAAACTAACCATAAACAGTTAATTCCACCAAAAAATTGTACACTATTGCAATATAAAATTCAATATGTCATAATTGATGATTTTGTCAATATAGCCGACTATCTGGCCAGAAACATACAGTTTAGAATTTGAATGTTTGAAGAAAAAAAGTGCAGAATCCCAAATGTTGTCCTCTTGAGTTAACTCTGAATGATCACACAAAAAGAAAACATTATTTAAGGGAACAGTGTGTAGCATCTGGCGGTATCGAGCGGTGAGGATGCAGTTTACAACTTCTCCCGTGTGCCGAGCGTGTAGGATCGCTACGGTGGCCGACGCGAACACGCGAATGGCCCTCTCTAGAGCCAGTTGTTGTAAGAGTAGAGTGCTTAGAGCGTGTGTGTACTTTGGAAGTGAGTGGTGAAGCACGAGAGAGAGAGTGGCAGCGACGGTAGCGGGTAACGTTATCGACTCCGGCCCAAGCAGGAAAAGTTAACAGTGTGTCCGTTCTGGGCTACTGTACAAACATGGAGGACTCCATGGAGTGGGGACCCACTCCCTATGTAGATATGAATGACTCATTCTAAGGTAACGGAAATACAACGATTCTTATTATCAGGTGATTACACACTAAAGAAAACACAGTTATTAATATTATATTCCATTTCGCCCCCTAAATGTTACACACTGGTCCTTTAACGGACCATTTACTTACAGCGATAAAGATAACTCTGTAATTCAGAGTGACTTTATCGACAGAATTAAAACATGAATTAATAGCAGTTGAGGGTCAGATGGGAAAGCTTCAATGTTGGCTTTATGGTTTTAGCTTTAATGGCCTTCTTCAGACAATATATGAACAGTGATTGGAAATTGCTCTAGACAACAAAATGATTCAAAGAACAGACTATGTCAAAGTTGCTTGATTCATGGACACAAGGATGTGCCTTAAGAGGAAGAAAGGCTCTCTCACAAACATCCGTAAACCACAAACATCAAGGGGATTATGCTGCCTTGTGCACATGTGCTGCTCCTCTCACCAGAACTTGATTTCCCCACTGAGCAATGCAGCATTTTAAAGCACCATATATGTATGTTTGTTTGTGCACCGCCACCTGTGGAGAGCAGAAATGAGAAAACTGGGAGCATTAGCCATCTCGCTCTCCTCCTCTCCTTCTTCTTTTATACTCCCCCTAGACACCCACCAAGCAAACATATATTGATTCTTAAACCAATTACTAACGTCTCCCCCTCTCTCGTACACACACTACCCTATTTTTGTATATTTTGTTATTCCTCAGTCCTTACTGTTTGTGTCTTATTTTCTACTCTCTCTCAGGCAAACCAGAGTCCTACGTAGAATATTTCAGCTTGAACGGAACATCAGCGGAGCTCCTGCTACTAAAGCCCATCGATAGAGAGCTCTACCGCAGATTTGATCTGGTTATCAAGGTGAGAAACACTGGAACTGGGGCGGGTTTAACTTGATTTTCTCCCAGCATGTTTCTTATGGAAAACCTCCCCCTCTCAATGTGTAGTGTGTTTTTTTTAACTCCATTTAACCCCCAAGCATCCATCAATCTGTTGATTAGCAGATCTGTAAGCTTAAATAAAGACCAGCTGTTCCTCCTCAATTCATTTACTTGGTGTTTCCTGGTTTCTGTCAATTAAAAGTAGTCTACCTTGAACATATTAAGTGGCGGTAATTGTGAAGCATTAGAGCCATCCCGTGCTGTGTGAAGGTGTTTTTTGTCTCAATTAGGCCGGTAATAGAATTACACCACCGAGCATACATCAGGTTCTGCTCTGCTGAAATTGGAAATGCAAATTTTCCTCTATAGGATGTTTTTGCTGTAGTTAAAGGTGTGTATGTATATTGAGTGTACAGATATCGTGTTAATAATATGACACTGCATTCGGTGTACTTTTGGAATGGTAAAGCTGTTTGATCCCACATGAACTAACGAATGAGGGGAGGAGGAGGAGGAGATGTGAGGGAGCAAAACGGCAACAAGAATGAGATGTAGATGACAACGACAAACAGAAATAAGATGCAAACAGACGAGAAGACGCATAGGAGAGTACAGATAAACAAACAGAAGAACACACAGGTATACAGGCAATCAAACCCTGATATAGTCATGTGTATTAGATTTCAATCAACTTTAAATAGCTGAATTCGTCCGTAAGCCACATTCGCAAAGGATTAACACTACAGGGGGAGGTGGGGAATAAAATATCAACTGTGCTCCTCGATAATTTAGCTCAGCGCTCTGGACGGCGTTTTAACCATCGGGAAATAACAGGATATGGTCTGTAATAGAGAAAGAGAAAGCCAAAAGACTCCCCAAGGGGGCGTGGGAGAGTTGAAGGGGAGATGTGAGACAAAGATAGTGTGCGAGGTGAATTTGATTCATAACTCAGTCTAATCTTAAGGCGTAGACATGAAGCACACATGGATATAATTCAGTGTGAGTCACACTTACCGCAGATATCATTATCTCAGATGTCCATCGCAAATAAACATCCATAAATACGCTTAGAAATCATTGAAAAAAGACGCTTCAGAACTTTTCTTCAGTATCAAAGTAATCCAGTGATAGTTGCCTGATACTGTACATTGCCACACATGGGTACACCGCAAACAAGAACTGCTAATAGGTAACTCGGCATACTTTTAATGGTGCAAATTTGCTAAAATGTAAACACATATCTGCTAAAACAAAGGGGCTCATACGAGAATATCAGTGTCGACAATATATTATAACAGCCCATTTGGTGAACTTTTATTGGGTTTTGCTGTCCTGAAGGCTTAAAAGTCAAACTTCACACTAAGTTGATTATAAAAAAAATAAAGTAGAAGGACAAGAGGCTCTTAATGTGGAAAAAAACTCAGAGATCCACTTTAAAATACAAGGACGTCACTCTGGCAGGGATTTAAAAGGACCAGTGTGTAACAATTACGGGGATCTATTGTGTTTTTGTTACCTTAGAATGAGCCGTTTATACATAGGGAGCTGGTCCCTTCACCAAACTTTGTCAACTTTTCCATCTTGGGCCAGCATCGATAACATTACTGCCGTCGCCACCGCTCTCTCTCTCTCTCTTGCTTCACCACTCACTTCCCACGTACACACACACACACTCTATACCCTGGCTCTGCGCCAAAGGACCTACAACTGGCTCTAGAGAGGGCCATTCATGTTTTTGCCACCGTAGTTTTACTACACGCTTGGCACACGGGAGAGGCTTCAGTTGGTTGCAATCTGCAACCTCACTGCTAGATACCGCCAGATCCTACACACTGTTCCTTTAAATTACAAGAGGACCAGCGAGTTAAAAGAAAATAACTACGGCTGTAATTATCACTGTGGTGGGGGTGAAACGTACACGTACATACAGTACGTGCTCTAGACAGGATTAAAATCACTGACCAGCGAGGGTAATGTTAAAATCACCCCACCTCCCCGAGAGAAATAAATCCAGTCCAAATGGGGCGGCATGAGTGCTTTGAGATAAAGGCGAACTTTGTATTTAAGCTGCGCTGCATGCAATTCTTTTGTTTATCCCATCTGCCTAATTCACAAACAGTAAGAAAAGCAAAGAGAAACCCTGGATAGGATGTGTTTCTCTGATAAACTTTGGTCTCTTGAGGAAAAACGTTCTTCTATCTTATTAATAATTTATTATGTGAAGCAGTGTCATTAAATAGCACTTCAGCAGTAGGAGTAGTGGCCGGCGGAGAACAGAAGGTGAAGCATTGCGGCCAAAATGAACAATTATCTTCCCTCTCCCCTTTAGGCGGAGCAGGACAACGGCCACCCCTTGCCAGCTTTTGCCAACCTCCTAATCGAAGTTCTGGATGAAAACAACCAGGCACCCTACTTCCTAGAGGCCAGTTACCATGGCTACGTCAGTGAGGCATCACCGGTGGGAACCACCATAGCGACCACCGCCAGCCTATCTGCACCGCTGGCCATCGTAGCTCTGGATAACGATGTGGAGGAGGTGAGGATGAAAGCATACAGAGCTGTCACTGACTAAACACATCATTAGCAGATTAATAATTGTGTTCTGACTAATCAAATTATCACAGTTAATAGTCAGATTAATGCTGTTGTAAATACAGAGAACATTGCAGAATTTTATGGCTTTAATATACTAATATACATGAAGCAAAACGCCTTTGTGCAAAACAATGTATACATTTTAATGTTCCTGAAAACCTTCTATAGATTTGTGTTCATTTTTATGTCTATATTTTGCTGTAGCCACATGCCTCTGTTTATGATTTGTCGCATCTACTTCCTTTGTAGCTGACAGCCAATGAGAAGCCTGTAGGTATCAGCTGAGGTCTTTCATTCTACCTTCACCTCCTTTTCCTGAGTTCTCTGAAGCTTCAACTGGTTGATGTTAATTGATTTAATCTAAAACTCCAATGGCTTTCCCAATGTTTCATGGCAACTTGTTAATAACTCGCATTAGTTTGTATTTGAGACGTGCCATGTAACAATATCCAGATGGAAGTTGGCCGTTCGCTAAACCCTCTAGTCACTGTTGATACGCCTGTCGAGCTCTCATATATCACACACAGCACATATGCAGTTTACAGTGACAATGCTGGCAGATTTACTACTCGAAAATCGTAGTATTTTTTTAAACAATGGGTCCTTTATTTTGGAATGATGTAAACGAAAGCAGGCTTCTTATTATTAGCTGGCGGCTTGTGGAGTTTGCCAGCTGAAATAACAACTGTAGCTGGTTGTTAGCCAAGCTCGTTCTCTTTCCCAGGGCGTCAAATACCAACACTTGTCACACCCCTTAGTGTGTGAAAACAACGCACAAGGCACCTTTTAGCGTATGTATGAGACGCACCGGAATTAAGCGCTCAGATAAAGTGGTCGCTGAGTGTGATGACGTAGTTTAAAGAGCGGAAAAACACACATAGGGCCGGAGGAAGTGGAGGTGGATGGGTCCAACAAACACAAGGCTTTCATCCAGGAGACCGTTGTTCGTGTCCTGTGTGTTAAGTTTCACTTTCACTTTACAAACGTAGTCATTTTAAGCCCAACCATAATGTTTTTTCCTAAGCCTAACTAAGAGGTTTTGTTGCCTAAACCTAACCAATGTTTTTATTTGAATTCACAATATTAACCACGTGTTTACTACAACCGTAGAGTGACGCCAAGGGGTCCTGACAAAGCGTCAGTATGTGACGAGTTGGGATGAGAACGTGTTGCCGAACTTTCTAACATTTGCAACTCATGTTAGAGCTAATATATTACTGCTTTCGCTCTTTTGTTTTTGATTTTGGAAAGCAAAATAAATAAATGAAGACACAGCCCTCAGAACTCTTTAGGTGTGGAGTAACTCTCCGTACTACAGCACCATGCCCACCACTTTAACATGTAGCCACAGGACTGCCGTGCCTTGTTTCGATTGCTAAGCTATGATTGGACAATTGCTGTTTGGGGGAGGGGTTTAGCCAGCGGTCGTCTGTTAATTTTATACTGTGCTGTTGGTATATCGTTATATTCTGGCACTTTGGAACTTTCCTGTCGTAATATAAACTGCAGGTGTGTAAACAGAAGTAAACAAGCCAATCCTCTGTCTCCAAGACACAATTAAATCACTATCCAAACAAAACCAGCAGCATGGTGACAGCGTTGAAACAGGAGGTACTGTAGAGAAATCAAGCATCGAAGCCATTGAGGTGTCCATTTCAGCCCTTCTTCTTTGCCTTCTTCTACTGAATCTCTACTTTGTGCCTTGCTTGCAGTCAGTGAAGTGCCTTATCTAATTTCCCTCTGAATCTGGGTAGTAAAACCATTTCCCTCTTAAATTGCCTCTCAGTGATAATGTAAGAATTTACAGCGCCGCAGCATTGTTATCACCGATGCATTCCCGAGAGCTTAGTTTGTTTAAGACGTAGCATAGGCGTTTTGACAAAAACAAGCTTTGGTTCATTGCTTTGCTAAAAGACCCCCACAGCAGGGAATGAGCTTAGTGGGGATAATGTGTGTGTTTCTGCGTGTTCCCGAGACCGTGCATGTGGCGATTGATATACGTTGAGTTATTTTAAATATTGCCAACCCTGGTCTTTCCTCCAGCATTAAGTACCGACAATGATGATTAGTCCTAATTGCTTTTATGTGCCGTCCATCACCTTTATTTATGTGGGTGCATACGACTGTGAGTGAGTGTGTTTATTTATGACTCAATATCCACACTGGCTACATCGACAATATTATCAGCCCCCCTACCCTGCTGAGCCAGCCTTATCTGGAATGAGAGCTCACACACACACACACACGCATACATATACAGCATACACGTACAGAGGAGGTGACTGTGTGGGTAATATCAGAGGAGGACTTGAGGATTGCCTCTCCATCATTGAGTATAACACACACACACACACACACACACACACACACACACACACCGCCATCTTAGAAGAATTTTTATGTCAAGAAAACCTTGGAGATGTTTTTCATTCACCTTCTCCTGTCGAAGCACTTGCTGTTTTGCATATGGAAACATTTTCATTTATGTTTCTCCACGTATTAATTCTGGTTTTCCTTTAATTTGTAAAATATGCTAATGTGTCAGAGAGAGAGAGACAGATATAATTATTACCTTCTTAAAATGTGTGTCACATCCAATCTCTTCCAAATGTTCCTCTAGTTGAACCAATTAAGGGCGTTTTCACAAGCCATAGTCCGTCTGGCTAGTCCAAAATCAGAGTGAATTTAATCCTTTTGGTTCATTTTTGATTTAGTCTTGTTTGGTTTCACAGTGCACAAATCAAAGTGGACCGAATAATAGAATACATTTGCTGAGGGGCATGTACGACAGAGCAAATTTATCTTTTTTTGTCTCAAGAGCTGCCACGCCGACGCAGGGAATCACAGACTTTGATATATAATGCTGCCAAAGTATTGTCACTTTGACTCGGCACTGATCTACTGCGCACACGAATCCCCTCTCCTCCAGTTTATCTCGAATGACTTTATAAACGTCACTATTTTAGCGGACTTTATTTACTTTATTTTATCACATTCTGTATGTTCTCTTCGGTCCAGATGTCAAGCAAACATCAGACTTCTGCAGAAGTCTAAATCGGTCCTCTCCCACTCATGTTAACCTGTCTTTTGCCTCTGTCCATCTCAACAAATACCTGCGCCGGCAGCCTGCGTTTTGCTTCGCTTGTAAACGGTTCTGAGACCACCTCTCGCAAGCGGTCTCGGACCGGTTGTTTTGGTTCCTAACCAGAGTTCGATTAACGCTTTCACAACTGCCCCCAAATGAACCGCACCGGAGTTTGATTAAATCGGACTAATTGTTGGCTTGTGAAAGCATCCACCGTTTGATCGCTGTGGTTGTGCTGGGCCGCTCTCAGGTGTAAATGTGCAACAGCATTATGTGTGCTCCGCTAGCAGTACAGCAGACATTCAACAGTACTTTCCCTGGGTTCAAAAAAGTTTGAATAATATGTAATGACTGTAATTCTCTGTTCCCCTAAACATCTTTCTTTCTCTCCAACAGACCAGGGACCCTCAGCTCAACTTCTCATTGGACAGCTATTCTAATGTTTTCTCTGTGTCTGCTACTGGAATCAGACGATATCTCACCCTGGTGAAGCCACTTGACAGAGAGACGCAGGACTCCTACGCATTCACGGTACTCTACAGCCTTTGCATTTGTGTGCATTACATACAATATGAATGTGTGTGTGTGAGAAAGAGAGAGAGAAGCGTCTGAATGCATTTGAATAACTCAATTCAAATCAGAGAACCTTGATAAAACCGTAGTGGAGGTCTTGAAAAAAAAAGACTTTTATCTAGTGAGGAGGTGCAAACAGGAGGCAAAATGAAGAATGAGCCCTGAGGATGAAAAGAAGAGGAGGAGAGGGAAGAGAAGAGGAAGGTGTAGGCTTGTGCACCTGTAGCTCCATGAAGTCAGTCATATTTTAAGCCTCATTTACCCATTTTACCAGTGAGAAGCGAGAAAAGGTGAGGGGAAGAGAAAGGCGCATGCGAAAGAGAGAAACCAGACTTAGTATTAAGAGAGCAGGAGGTTACAGAGAAAGAAAAGAGACAAAGATGGGTAGATCTGTGCATTACACTTATGCCCCTTTAATAAACCTGGAATGTTTACCTCCACTACCGTTTAAATCTGGATTTAATTTTACACACTGCTTCTATAAACTTGTTTAGCATGACTAGCAGGGCTTTCACGAATGAAAGCACGCAGGCCAGTACGTCCATCGCTCAGTGCAGAAATAGATGTAGGAAACAAGGCTTATTACAGTGGTTGCTGTCCCTCTGTGTTTTCCTCTTTCCATTAGTTCCCCTGTTTCTGTCAGCCTCTCTTATTCTCTTTATGGTCGTGTTCTTCTGGTCTACTTTGCCCTTTTCCCCCCTCCTTTCTTTTGCTGTTTTTCTCCCTCTCAATCTGTCATACTCCTGCTCTCCTTATTTCAGTGCAATCTAATTCAGCAGCTTGTTTCTTGGTAGGGCACAGAGAGGCTGCCTGTTGCCAAACACAGAGTATCTGCAGTGATTACAACCAAACTTATGCCAAATTTCGTGAGGAAAAACTGCCATGGCCATTTTCAAAGGTGTCCCTTGACCTCTGACTTCAAGATTTGTGAATGAAAATGGGTTCTATGGGTACACACGAGTCTCCCCTTTACAGACATGCCCACTTTATGATAATCACATGCAGTTTGGGGCAAGTCATAGTCAAGTCAGCACACTGACACACTGACAGCTGTTGTTGCCTGTTGGGCTTCGGTTTGCCATGTTATGATTTGATTTGTTATGTTAAATGCAGTACCTGTGAGGGTTTCTGGATAACATTGTCATTGTTTTGTGTTGTTAATTGATTTCCAATAATAAATATATGCATACATTTGCATAAAGCAGCATATTTGCCCACTCCCATGTTGATAATAGTATTAAATACTTGACAAATCTCCCTTTAAGGTACATTTTGAACAGATAAAAAATGTGTGATTAATTTGCAATTAATCATGATTAAATATTTTAATCAACTGACAATCCTAATGATAACTTAAGTTTCTTGTTACGTTGCAGATTAAGGTTAATAATACAAAATATAATCAACAAGTAAATGACGATGATGTATTATTATAGGTTAAGATGAGGTAACATTTTATTGGTCCCAAAGGGAGGAAGTCACAAGCTACCTGGTATCATATAAAGTAATTCAATTTAGCTCTACCTTTACCAGCTGCAACATTAAAATGATGAACACATTAATACATCACTCATCATAATTAGAGCTGCAACGATTAATCGAATAATTGTCAACTATTAAATTAATTGCAACTATTCTAATAATTGATTAGTCGGTTTGAGCAATTTTTGATTCTGATTCCAGCTTCTTAAATGTGAATATTTTCTGGTTTCTTTACTCCCCTATGACAGTAAGCTGAATATCTTTGAGTTGTGGACAAAACAAGACATTTGAGGACATCATCTTGGGCTTTGAGAAACAGTGATCAACATTTTTGACCATTTTCTGACATTTTATAGACCAAACACCTAATCAATGAATCAAAAAAATAATCTACAGATTAAACAACTATCAAAACAATAGTTAGTTACAGCCCTAATTATAATCCAATAATATAATATATGTTATTCTGAAATGGGAAATCCTGCATCATGAGTACTTTTAGCACTTTTAAATATACTTTGATGCCAATACTTTTGTACTGTATTTTGAATGCGAGACTTTTGCTTGTAACAGAATATTTCTACACTGTGGTATTGCTACTTGGACTTCCACCACTCTCTTGGGGTGCCTCCCCATATGATGTGCAGCATTGTTTCTTCATATAGCAGTCTGTTATCTGCCAAGTTCATCCTGGTCATGCTGGCATGCATGCATGCATGTGTGTAGTGGTGGTGCAGCATATTGTACGAGTTTATGCGCCCTTGTGTGTACATGCAGCTATTTGGAAGTTAAAGATGGGAAAAGCAGAAGGCTGGGTGTATTGATTGAAAGGCAGAGGTGTACAGTAATCATCATGAAAGCCTTGCAGGAGAAATTAAACTCGAGAGAGAGAGAGAGAGAGAGAGAGAGAGAGAGAGAGAGAGAGAGAGAGAGAGAGAGAGAGAGAGAGAGAGAGAGAGAGAGAGAGAGAGAGAGAGAGAGAGAGAGAGAGAGAGAGAGAGAGAGAGAGAGAGAGAGAGAGAGAGAGAGAGAGAGAGAGAGAGAGAGAGAGAGAGAGAGAGAGAGAGAGAGAGAGAGAGAGAGAGAGAGAGAGAGCTATGAGACTTGGAGGATGATTTTCATTTTAAAGGAGTCAATCAGCTTCTTGGCAGATGAGTTTGCGGAGAAGATTGCTATCAGGGAAGAAGCTTCTGTCGCTTCTGTTGATATACACTTTGATATGCATCATGAATGCACAATTTAAATGGACACATTTCATTTGTTTTTTTTACACACAAGAGCATGAACGTTAAAATGTTTGCGTGCAGAATGAAGGACAGAGGAAGACCGAGATCATGACACAAATATAATAAAGACGCACAGAATTTGATTTCATTTTTCATTTCATTCTTAAGCTGATTTGGCAGCTCTGCCATCTCAGACAGCCTGTCTATCTTTGAGTGTTTGAGTTTCATCTCATCACTACTCACTCTTTGCAACATTTCAGAAATTGCAAAATTGCACAGTGGATGTTTTTTTTTTTTTTCTGTGTGCATCTAAAACGCTAAAATGACAACTGTTTGAAATTGAAAGGGAGCAAATAATAATGATGAATAAGTTCTGCTTTCGTTAATAACGCAACATTTTGGGAAATGCGCTTATTCGCTTTATGGCAGAGATGAGAAAATTGCTAGTGCTCTTGTGTCTGTACGCTAAATGATAAGCTAGAGCAAGTAGGTGGTTAACTTAAGTTAACATGAAGACTCTCAGCCAGAAAGTGAACCATCATATTTCCCAAATTGTTGAATTACTCCTTTAAGAAATTTCCTTGAAGAAACTATATTTAATTTAATGTACATTTGATTAATTGGACACAAATGTTGGCTCTTTTTGTGTCTTTTTTTAAGCAGACTTTATATTTCTTAAAGGCAGTGGGGAACAGCCAGTAAACATTCTGGGTTTAGCCCAGGCATCCAGATTTTTTTCCCCATTTACAGCATCTGTATGCACTATTTTTCAAGCCATTTGAGATAATAGAATACCTACAAATCTGTCCGTCATTTGGGAAAAACCTGGAAAAAAATCATCCTGTAGCGCCTATATCTTATTCGGTATCTGATTGTTCTCAACTGTCTTCATCATTCTGAAACCATAACACAACACATGTTGAGGATGATTCATTTTCACTCCTGCCACCTAAAAAATGTGTCTTATGTTACTATTTTTTTAAAGTTACATAACATAGGTAGGCGGAATTTGGCGTAAACAGCATTACTAATCTTGAAAGCTATTTTTGTTACACTATGCTGGAGTAGAGTTCACAAAATGAATGTTGTAATCCATGCCATAATAATCTAGGCTGCTCTAATTGCAAATTAAACCTGCAATAGGCAGAATGTTTTTGTAATCATTGGGCAAAAATTCCATAATAACCTTTCAGCATATTGTAATTCAAGTGTTCTGAGAGATAACTACACTTCTGTACCTCCTCATGGCTCTGTTTTCAGGCTTTAAAAAATCTATTCATTTCAGAGAGAGAGCGTTCCTATTGAGCGTTCCTCTGGTGGTCGGTGCTTGGTGTAACGGATGGCTACAGGGTCACAGACTTTCTCATTTTACAACTAAACCATACACTACAAGATGTTTCTGAAAACATTTGAGACGAGAAATAGGCATTACAGTAACTGAATATTGTTTCATATTTGATCAGCGCTGCCTAGTTTGACCGTTTGATCGGAGTTTGGGAGTGATTGACAGCTGCTCAGAGACAGCAGGCTCCAGCTCGGCTCTGATTGGTTGGTTTCCTCCGGTCTGTGAAATCTTGCAGACACAGAGGCACATGATTTTTATTCAGAAACTTGTGTCATGCACTGCTGTCAGGATATAGTGACCGTTTTATAAAAATAACTTCATATATTTACTCCATTTCTACCCACTGCTGCTTTAACTGTGGTCTTCAATAGTAGGCCAACAGAAGAACATTTACTAAATTAGATGTCTTTAGGGAATAGCAAAAGTAGTAGTAGTAGCATAGAAAAAAAAAAACCTGGTGTTAGGTCGGACTTAGATGGAAATATTTCCCCAGTAATAGAACTTTTGCGCCATTGATTTGCCGGTCCACTCAGAGAGACTGAGGGGAAATGACACACAATTGAAGGTATTTTAAAATCCTAAAAGATTCGGGTCTGGATCCCCAGAAGCCAACTCCCCGGCTCCGTCCCTGGGAAGAGCAATCATTGAGAGGAAATTGTGAAAGTGAAATTAAATGTAGGGGAGAGACAGCCGGGACTGAGTATTTTCAAAAGGTTTCAGTTGCACCCACAAACACATATAAATAAACCCAAAACAGGGATTTAGATTGAGAAAAGCACAGAACAACTCAACCTCGAAAGAAAGCAGGAAACAAACAGACACTATCAAGATGTCAAAGGGACATATTGAGTACACAGTCCGCCCGCCTCAGGATTCTCTAAAGGTAGCTTTTTGTAGCTCTGCTGAAGAAACACTTTATTTCTTTGCTCTTGTCAAGAAAAATACAGTATACATTGTTCTTTTTTTCCTTTTCTTTCTTGTGTCTCTCCAGCTTTTAGCATCAGACGGCGTCCAGCAGAGCATTCCGGTAAACGTGACGATAACAGTGTTGGATGCCAACGACAACACTCCGACTTTTGCTAATGTCTCCTATAATGTCAACCTGTTTACTGATATGATAGCTGGAGAAACTGTGTTACAGGTATGCACTGTCAAACACACACACTACACTATGCATTAATAACAGTTCTTATGTGTGGTGTGTAGTATTTGCAACGTACTTTATTAAAGGATCACACTTCATATTTGTATCTCTTCCCAGCTGGCAGCGGTCGACTCTGATGCAGGTCCCAACGGTCAGATCACCTACCGGATCTTAGCTGGTGGCCATGGACATTTTCTTATTGGCAACAGGTAAACATATCACTTGCATTGTAATATCATGAAAATGTTATGTCTGGAGGCTAAATATGAAGCTGCCACCAGCAGCCAGTTAGCTAAGCTTAGAGTGAAGACTGAAAACAGGGGGAAACTGCTAGCCTGGCTCTCTCAAAGGTAAGATAGAAACACCTACCAGCACCTCTAAAGGCTTGTCTACACAGGAGGAGTTTCAGACGCATTTTAGTCAACTTTTTTATGCCCCTCTGACTGAATAAAGAAACTTCTATATCAATCAGTGCAGCTGCCTACACAGGCTGGGTAACGGCTCACGTTTAACGCTCCCTATACGCATGGAACCGCAATAGGGTTGGGTGATATGTCCAAATTTTACGTTAAATCAGCCCAATAACCGGCAATTGTTGATATATTCACACAGGTGTGTGTGTAGTTTCAGTTGGAGATGTGTTCTGGCAACGAGTTTGCTATGTTCCACAAGATGTCTTAGCTTTTTTTAGTCTAATAAATAAACAAATTCAACTCACAAAATGTCAATAACGGAAATATTCTTGCGCCTATTTTCCTCATTAAACAAAAAAATACAACTGTATGACTTTTGAATTCAAGTTTCTTACTTTCACCCTAACTAAGACTCGCTTAATTGCCTTGTCAACTCATCGTAAAACACACTTTATTCAATCTGGAGAGAAAAAATAAATAAAACTCTTTCCGCTGTTTCAACAATCACCAACTCTGATTTGGTTGAAATAAACCCCTTAATTCATTGAGTTAGATGTGAAAATATGCCGTCTCTACACGCTGTTTTTCTCTGCTGTGCACTTTGTTTTAGCACTGTGCCAGCTTCCCACTGAGTAGCGTCTTTCACCCGTTTCTTTTAATGGCAGACCATTGAATAAGCAAAATAAAATGACAAAAATTGCCCCAATAAACCAACCGGCAATGTACTGACAATATATTTGTCTAATCGTCCAACCCTAAACCCCAACCTGAAGCCTATAGTTTTACATTTCAAGTCCATTTCCTTCCGTTTTATGAGCACAGTTTCTGCCAAAACGCAGATGACCTACACTGGCGGAGAACCGTAGCTGCTGCTGCTCTGCTAACACGTTGCTTTCGATTCACAGTTCTGTGTAGACGTTGTGTAAAGTACACGAACCACCTTCATTTTTAGCAGTTTGAATGATCATGTAATACTGAATGAACTGTTTTCACAGCAGTGGGATCATTACTGTGGCACCAAGTGTGGAACTCAAGGTTGGGCGGAGCTACGCTTTGACTGTAGAAGCCATGGACAATGGGCTTGTACCTCAGAGAAGGTAAGAGTTTCTCTTCAGTCTGCCTCATCACTCTTTTACTCCGTCTGTCTGGAGCCGAGGGCTTGAAAGGTCATCAGATTTCCCGAGCTTTCACACTTATTGTCAGAACACTTCACAGCACTCTCCCAACTTTTCCCTCCATTCTCTCCCATCCGTTCACCCCTTTCCAGGTGAGCCGTTTCATTTTTAGAAACACATCATGCATTATAATTTTATATTGGAAAATGGCAAGAAAGGAGTCTAAGAGAGGAAAATTGATTGTGCAAGTGTTAGAAGCAAAGAAGAAAAGAGAAGAACAGTAACACAGAATGAAAGATAATGATTGGTGCCTCACTACTAGTTACCCTCTTCTTGAGAATCAGACCGAAAATTATACTGTCTGCATTTCAGAGAAGGGACAATTTGGGCACATTCAGACAGACGTGGCATCTAGAATAAATAGCACAGACGGTAAAAGAAACAAAATGCGATGCACTCTGGGTCTGTCACATTCTAAAGGATAAGGACTGACTTGATAGCGTGACATTTTTAGATTTTTTTGTTCTCCCTTGCCTCCTGTTTCCTGTCTCCTGCCCCTCATCTCTCCTTCTTGGATTAAATCAATAAGGAGCCATAACGTTCAACAACTCACAAACTCCCCAACTTGGGTTATTTCATGGAAAATGCACTCTGCTACCAATATTTTCCAACTCTGAGCGTATTGATTAGCTAAAGTCTGGCAGTGAGCTGTTAAATCGTGAAATTTTAGTTTTAGCAATTACCGCGTAATATCTCAGAAGAGAAGCGAATCCAGCCATCGAACCGTTCAGCCACTGGAACATGGTCAATCTACATCGCTCCACAGATTGATGTAGCAGCTGCAGTGGGAGAGAGTTTGATTCCTTTAGTGTTTTTCACTGCGCCATGCCTCACACTTGACTCAAAAAAACATCCGAGAACAGGGTTATTTGCTTTTGCAGGTTGCAGAAAATCCTCCCAGTTTCTTTGTCTCCTTGTATATCAACTAATACAGAAACACCATGAGGAAAACTCTATAAAAAAAAACCCTGAGAAATTGGCATCAATTAATACAAAAAACATACAAACTGAGCTACCGCGCCAGCACGAGCAGCAGCCTGTTGTTTGCTGATACTCAAAGCACACTTGGGTGTACTTCTTTGGGTTTTGCACTTTGGAATATCACAAACAAAAGGATAAATTAAGACTGCAGTGTCCTTGTGGAGAGAACAAACGAGCCGAGTCTTTGCTCTTCAAACAAGAAGCGCAGAACAAAGCAACACTTAGTTACGGACACACGGGAACATTTAATAAAGATTTTTTTGTTTGAGGGAAAAGACAGAGGCGACAGTCGCTCGCTAGGTAGGATCCTGTGAAAGACATTCAGTTTTATAGGTTCATATAGGATGAGCAGGTCAATGGGGAATATTCAGGAAGTCACTGAATAGCCAGATGTTTAATTTGAGCTGTCAGCGGACGACGGTGCAGATTCCTTTTCATCAGTCTCCTGATGAAAATGTAATCAATTCACTAGACACCTGGTTAAATGTTAGAATATGGGAAAGCAGTATGAAGGTTTTTTGCATATGACAGTGTGTCCATCAGCAGTTACATCCCCTGGGAGTATTTTTGAACACTAAACCCCTCGCTGCTCTTATATGTGTTGGTCACTCCAGTGTTCGTGCCTAAATGTAAATTTCTTAGAGACCTGCAGTGCCAAGCTGACCTGAAAGAACTAGTGCTGACAAAGGCAGACTGATTAAAAGAGTGCTCCACCAATTAAGCAATGAACTCCTACAACTGTCCCCAGAGGACAGTTTCATAAACGAAATGATGCTGCAGAATCAGAGATATTGTTCTTTCCATTTTTATGCCACGCATTCTTATTCCTTTATCAAAACCTGGTGCCTATGTTACCCACAATGCAACTGGACCACTGACAGTTCGGTCGGAGATTCATGTTATGCTATGCTAATGTAGCCGGTTAATGTAACCTTGGATAAACGTCGGGACATCTCTACTGAAAAGTAATAATTGAATTCTCTGACACCTCTCAGCATCTCGGTCACTCAAACGTCAAAGCTTTATGAAACGACACAAATTAAATTGGACTTGTGGGCTGTCCTCATATTTACCCAATCTGAATCAATCTACCGTGTCTAATAAATCAATCCAGTTTCATAAAACAGATTACATTAAAGCTGGGGTCGGCAACATTGGACAAACCAGCAAGAGTACGCTAGATTTTGAAATTATCCAACCGAAAAACTCAGTGTTACCAACTCTTTTCCAATGAAAGTAGCTAGCAGCATTAGCTCCAAAGGTCACTAAATCTAGCGAGAAAGTTTGCCTCCTTCCAAAGCTACAACCTCAAAACTATTATTATGAATGTAACACCTCATAATGGACATAACCAACAAACATGGCTATTGTTAGTACTCACAGCTGTCAACTAGCAGCTCGTATAAGACTCCAGTGACGCGCAATGAGAGGCAGGCAGGTAGCTCTTCCAATTATTACATTCAGGCCGAATGAAATGATTGGACGGGTTTATTACAGTCCTGCAACAGCCACAGATACCAGATTTGTTCCTTTTTTTGTCAGAGCATTTGATCTATTGATTGCTGTCGGGATGTAATGAGAGTTTCAACAAATATAACAACAGGTTAAACTACTAGACTACATTACCTACTGTAGCTTTACATGTAGAACGGAACTTATTATCATGGCTTACTTACACTATGTCTGTATTAAAATGATGAAATATTATGTTTTAGTTGTCCCAATTGCAATACATTGCTCTCTCCAACAATGTTTATCAGTCATAAAAACTAAAATTGTCTCCCGTCTCATACATGGCTCCAGCTATCTCGGTGCCAAATCAATACAGCATGTGAACCCCTGCAGATTGAGGTGGTTCCAGTGATTGGCTCACAGATTGTCCCCAAATTTCCCCAGACCCCCTGTTTATCTCAGCTGAAAACATAACCCACATAACAAATCAATATCCATCTCTGCTACCTGATTTGTTAAAACTATGGGTCAGGACCCAAAAAATGAGCCATGTGTCCTCTTCCTGGCGGGCACCAACAAGACATGAGTGACAGCATTTTTTAATGACTTTCGAGCTCAGCTTTTGAGTATTACATCTCCATGTTTGGGAGCTGGGACTGTTGAAGAACCCTTGAGATACATGTTTCATTCAGATTAGAAGTGCTTCTGCATGGCCTAGATAGATGCACCCCGGAATACTGAAAACAGCTCATGCTCGGGGGTCTCATTTACACTTTCATCAAACTGTAGGGTAAGAGAGAAAAGAGATGAGATAGGATACGATGTTAGATAAATAGCTCGATAGAGATCAAGATAAAGAAGTCATTTTGCACTGTACCTTAAGAGGCATATAGTAAAATATGGTGGTGGTTTTTGCAAGTCGCAAGCAGTGTTGGGCAAGTTATTTGAGAAATGCAAACAGTTACTCAATACATAGTACTCATATGACTGACTTTACTTTTGTTACTTGGACCAGGTCTGTCAAAGGCGCCTTTAAACTCCAAGTCCTCTACATCCAGTGTTGAAATAGGAAATGTTGAAATGAAAATTAGCGCTCTGCTCGACTCGACATTACCCCACTTTTTGGTACCAGGTCCTTTTCTCTATTAGTTTTCCACTGCGGATAGTATCCCTTCAGTGTAGGCGGGATTCTCCGATGATCACCAGAAGCCATCCCGCATGAAACTGCCGTGACATCATCTTCAACCAAACAGAGGAACATATGCACTTCGTCAATTGTACGGTGTGGTTTGACAGGCTAACATTTAAAAAAACAAAACAGGGTCGAGTGAATAAAGAAATTGCGGGTTTGTGCCAGGTGTCCCAATATGACGATTCTCTCTGACCAATCAGTGGTTTGTAGTGTTTTAAATCCATCTTCTAGTATTGGCTCAGCTGAGTACCGAGGTGGTACTAAGAAAAGTACCAGAAATCATCCACAACTTTTGCTAATAGAAACACGCAAATAACAGTTCTAATGTGTAACGAACTGAACTGGACTGCTTGGCGAAACACGGCTTTAAAAGTTCAACAAGCAGCCAGCCTACAGTTTGGAGGTACAGTACTACTGAGGATTATTATTTTTATGACCATAAACAGCTAGCGTATCGCGCACTTCAGAAGTCCCACACGTCCAACCCTAAACGAAAACAGGTGATTCCTGATGGTCGACATCCCAGTGGCTAACGTTAGCAAGCCAACTAAGAACAAAAAAGTAATTAAGACAACTTTGCAGTTACACACCTCTCCTCGTTTGGTAGTGAGTGATTGCGTCCCAACACTCCCAGTCGTGAGACAAGTTAAACACGCACCACACCAGTCCGTCCACTGAACGCAGAGTCACCAAATCCTCCATCGAACTCCTGTTAAGCTGACAAACTGGATTTAGAATGTAATTATTGAATTTCAAATTGTACTCTTACATTAAAAAGAGTTACATTGCTGTAAGGTGTTACTAAGTAAGACATTATTGCCCAACACTGGTCACAAGTAAATCACAAGCTTGGCACTGAAGACCCAAGTCAACACCAAGTCCTAAAGCTGTAGTCCTAAATAACTCTTTACATGTACTTGACCAAATGTAATGCATAGTGTATCCCAGCAGATCAATAGCATTTGTAGTAATAGCCACTTCTAGTACTATTCAGAGAGACCATTACAGTTATGGTTTTATTAACAGCAGAAACATGAGGCTGCTGCTTGCCAAAAAAGTCAGTTAATTCATTGTGCATTTGATGTGCAAGTTAGTGTTTACATGTACATGTGTGTGGGTTTGTGTGTGTGTACTGTACAAGTAGGAAAAGTCCTACGTAACCATGACTAGTAAATGGATTATGCATATTAAATAAGAAAGAAGATTTTAAAAAGAAGTGTTTTAGGATGGAAAAATAGGCCCCGGATACAATAGAAAGCACAACTGAAAAATCTCCAGTCCCTCGATCGGTTTTCATCAATAATGCCATCTGAATTGTTTTAATAAAACAACTGGCTTTCACTCTCTCTCTCTCTCTGGCGGCTTGCATTTTTCCAGCCTTTATCTATTTATTTATTTATTGTTGTGAACGTAAACAGATTTTGCGGGCTATTGTTTAGAGCCGAGGTTCTTTGGCTTTTTTCAGTCGATGATCCAGTTTGAGTGGAGTTAATCTCTCTCTGCTGAAACTCAGCGCTCTCGCCAAGCAGGAACACAAACTAAATCCCTGCCGTTTCTTACCCTGGAATTCAGGGTGAGTAAAACCAAACATCACTCATGTCATGTGGCGGCAAAACTGGGAAGAAATCGGAGTAATTGAGCTTTTTCCAACCAGTTTCTTAAGAAGTGTAGTTTTTTCATCCCGGCGATGTTCGGTGAACCAGTGTTTTTTATTTCTTTTATGTGAGCCAGCATCGGGCCTCTTTCTTTGATAAGGCAGAAGGAAAATAATTCAATAAATCTGAAACCGTAAACCCTCCTGCCCCGCTGCTGGTGGGCCAGCCAATATAAAGTCATGCTGTGCAGCCAAACACTGTCTCAAACTTAAACTTTTATTTTAAATTCAAGCGGCGATCCCAAAATCCTCTAAGCAACTAAATATGGCTAAATAAGTTTTGGGAAATGCATACCAGCATTCAATAAATCTAGAATATTCCCATGCGATGCCTGTTTATGCCTTTTAAAAACACTATGCCTTGAATATTTGACTCAATTTCAAAATATAGCTCCAATAAAAAGTTTGAACAAGATGATATATTCCACACTGTTGCCGTGTTGAATATGATAATATTTCTAACTTTAAAGCTACTTAAGGGGTAAAAAGGTGGCAAGTGTATGTTAAGGGGGTTTTGATATAATAATTTGAATATTGAATATAACAAATTATATGTTTTTCTCTTGACCTCTGTGGAAAAGGTGCAAGATATTGTCCTTTAGATATGAGATGAATCTTAATAGGGCTGAGGGTACATCTCAATTAATTAAATTATTTTTGTGTTCTCTTTCCTTTTATTAATGCAAATTTAGAGTGGCGTAATATATAACCTAAATAAAGTATTCTGTTGCTATCGTTCCCTGCCAGTGGAGCGTTTTATTTTGAAGTCATTATCGAGCTCTCTTGAATCTTGTTCCTTTGGGGAAGTTGGTGTCCGGGATCAAAATACACGACTGAATTATCTGAAATAATTGGTGTAGCAGATGTCAAGTCTGTTACTTAGTTTAATTTGCGGTTAGTACGTTGTTATCTCAATTATGTAAGGCAGTCAATTTTCCAACTCTAGCTCTCTAAACATGTCAACTTTGAGCCAGGTAATAGAATAACTTCTGAAAGAAACACTGACACACAGACACAAGCTGTTTGTAGCGCTGAAAATAAACAGCTCTGTCATTTTGTAGGTCATTACGATGACATGCTGTTTTTGAAATAAGTGTTATGTTGATTAAAAAATGTCCGTGAATACAGCATATTGAACAGCCAGAGCCATTTATCAGAGGGGAAGTAAACACTGTGTAATTAAGTCTTCATTTTACAAAGTGAAACAATCTACTGTCAGAAAGTACTCTGAATATATTTTATCTTGGTGTCACGGCCTTGTAAATTAGAAACTCCATGTAATTAATTTTTTTCTTCACTTTTAAAACCAATTACGACTTCTTTTAATGAAAGCTTTATTTCTGTAATTCCCTCTTGACACATTGAATTTCTGAATCCACTCCTCATCCACAGTTGGCTTAGTTAGCCTTGTACTTAAAAACCATCTGCATAATCACTCCATTCATTCTTAAATGCAGTTCTGGACACATGTACAAACCCCTTAATATGATTAATTCTAATATGATATTAAAGGGTTATGTGTGTTTCTAGTGCAGCGCTCATCTTTAAGGAGATTCTGAAGGAATAATACTAACAAGAAAGTGTCACTCTATACAGACACACTGTTATTAAAATGAATGAATAGAACGATTCTCTCGGTAAAACAGTGCCAGCCTCTCTACATGAATGAGTCATTGAAACAGCAGGATGAGTTTGTCGAAATGCACAATAGCAACGTTAAGCCCTGCAAAAAGAGGTTTGTAAAAGCCCAGCAGCAGAGCGCTGGCCAGTCTCTTTGCCACTCTTCACGCTCTTATCGATTAGTTAAACACAGCATGAAGTGCAAAGAAACAAACACTGGGCAGCCACTCTTAACTTAAATAATAGACCATTCACCCTCCCTGACACTGCTTTTATACCCTCTATCCTCTTGTGCTGCCCTCCAGCTCTTCTCTTCTTCCTCCTCTTCTCCTCTCATCCCTCTCCAACATTTCTCTGCGACTCTTCCTCTTCTGCTTCTCCCTTACAGTCTTGTTTCTTCTATCTGTCTTTGTAATTTCTCTGTGTGTCCTATCCGCCTTAACACATACTCTGCTCTCTCTCTCTCTTTCTTTAGGTCATCCATTACTACGGTCTATATCGAAGTTTTGCCCCCAAACAACCAGAGTCCTCCGCGTTTCCCCCGAAAACAATACAACCTGGAGATCAGCGAAGCTATGAGGACTGGAGCTATGCTGCTTAATCTGCAGGTACACACACACACACACACACACACACACACACACACACACACACACAAACACACACAATATAGAGCTTGACAGTGACAGTCCACTTTTTGAACGGCTTCGTTTCCGGAAGTGAATTTCCCATTCATTCACTCCATTGACCTTTCAGAAAATCTTTATACAAAGAGTTTTAAGCGTGGAACCAAGCCGACCAGAGATGAATCGTGACCATAAAACATTTGATTTGGAGCGAAAAAGTTGGAAAATGGAAAAAAAGTCAAAGGTACAAGACCGTGTACATATTCATTTAAAGGAACTATCCCACAAACCATTGCGAATGGTGACTCGTCGCCTCTGGAAATTCCCCCAAAACGCTTAAACTAACCGTTGTTAAAGTAAAATGAAGACAGATTCAGACACTGCATGGCTTATTTCTCGCCTCAAATGTTTTCAGAAAGACATTTCGGTGAACTATTTTCGTAACATAAGAGAAAGTTTCCAAACAAAACCCCATGTTGGTCCTGTTTGAAATCTGGGGAGCAAACCACGGAGCAGCACGTACGAGCACAAACCCTCACTAGCCGTTCACGCGTGCGTTGCATATTTCCATTATAACAGCGAGCTCCGCCAATCAGAGATGTCGCTGTTATGCTTAGGATTGTGGGTAGTGTAGTATTTCTCCATGACATCGCGAATAAAACATGTTTTTCTTAAAACAAGGCTAATATCATACAGACTTGTGGCTTCTACAGGAGCATATTCCATTGTTTCACAATCTCGTAGCTTGTGGTAAGTCATTCAGCATGAAAAAGCACAACAAACAACTGATCGACTAAAGAAATCTTGGTCGACTAAGACCAATTAGTCGACTAATCGACTAAGAGGGGGCGGCCCTACAGCGGTTACAGCTGACTCAATATCTGGATATATTTGTATTTTTTTCAAATGAATTGAGCTACTCCCTAATCTTTCCACATTCTCCCAGGCAACTGCAACTCCAACCTGGTTTGGAAATCACTGCTGCATATAAGGGTGGAATCTTCTGATGGAAATAAGAGTATATGTGTATGAATATGTCTGTCTGTCATTGTTTACTTCTCAAGGCAGTGGATCGGGAGAGGGACCCCATCACCTACGAAATCCAAAGCGGAGACGCCCATGGACATTTTGCTCTACAGCAGAAGTAAGCACAGACACACACACACACACACACACACACACACACACTCACACAAATCTTATTTCATCTTGTTTGATCAAAACTTTGGAGCTTGTTGAAGTTAATATTTTCAGAAGCTAAAGCAGTCTTTTTTTCTTATTTGAGTATATGCTTTTTTTGAGTATGGGCATACTGTGCAACCATGGCAATATACAATTATGTAGTTACAGTGTGTGTGCGTGTGTGTGTGTGTGTGTGTGGTTGAAAGCATCAAAATTCGATCATTCAGGGCTCGGGCTCCGCCGAGGGCTTCACATAAACACAGCCATACACTCTCCCACATGCACACTCTCACCACGTACACACATAACTGACTCTGAGGGCTTTTGTTGTATTTATTCATTTATTGCTCATTAAAAATGCATTTCTTATTTCTGGGGAGAGATCCTATCTACATTTCTAGAGGGAGGAGGCCAGAGAGAAACAAAGGAGAGTATGTTGAAAGTCTGCGAGAGATGCGGAAGGAAAAGAGGGAGAGAAAGAGAATAAGAGATGAGAGAGAAGGGCAGGGACGGAGTAAAAGATGGACAAATGTTAGAAAGAGCCCGGAAGGAAACGATGAACAAGATTGATGGACAAATGAGGATTTAGAATGGAAAGGACTAAGTGAAGGGGGTCTCCCGCACAGTAATTCATAACAGCAAAGATTAAAATGAAATGAAGAGCTTTAATTTCTGCTTTCTGGGAGTATCTGACGGGTTCTGTTCATTGTGAAATCTTCCAATATGTGCCAAATTTGATCTGTGCCTCAGCTGTGTTTTGTGCATTATGGAACCACGAGGACAAACCAAGTTGTTCTTTTTTCCACCGCACAAGTGCAACATGCCGTGCAGCTCACATTGGCACAGGATGGAGTGATTTTTCATTGCCTTTGTGCAAAATTTGGCTCAGTTAAATATTCTTCTAGAAGCGCATCGGGAGAGCTCCCGGACGAGTCCGGTATTGGCCCATTTTGCCATGTGGCTGCCGTTAACGGAACACACAGTAATGGCCAAAAGATTCAGACACAGAAATAAAAAAAGGGCCAGCATCAGTGCGGGATGCAAATGATGAGCTTTGAGGAGGTTTATCACCATTCGTTTATGAATAAATTTGAATTATCCTGGGTTCATCCTGAACAATGGGATTTACTGTAGGTCCTCCACACATGTCGTAGCAGATGTTTGCTTTTGAGAGCAGCAGGCGTGTGAAGAGAATGTGTCAGTGTGTGGTGTAAATGAGAAAATAAGACTTGGTATGAGTGTGTGTGTGTGTGTGTATGTATGTGTGTGTGTGTATGTGTGTGTGTGCATGCCCAAGTATGTGCTTTTCATGAATCATCCATAAATATACATGAAATGTTTTTTTTAGTTTGTTTGAAAAAAATAAAATAACACAGCTTCACATCTTTCCCTCTGTAGACCATTTAACATCTACACACACACACACACACACACACACACACACACACACTGTCAATATTTGGAGAATATGTGCATTTTAGATTTGTAATTCATGAAACTAGCTTCAATTAAAGACACTTCAATCATTATGTAAATCTTCACTTAGAGTGAAATAGAAAAGTGTAGTCAATCAAGGCCAAGATCAAAGGTTTCTGCTGGATTTGATTGGTCAGAAGTCTCAGACAGGCCGCACTGAAGCTGTTGATCTTCTCGAGTAGACTTTTACTTATGCGTTAATCATTTGCCCTTAAATCTGACTTTTATCTCTTCGCTTCTGTTTGGACATTTCTGATTGCTTTATTGTACTCAATGAGTAACTTGAGTCTGAGATGATATGACACGTGAACCATACTTGATATAAAAATTAAAAAAAATCCATGTGCTGATTACTGGTTTTTGATCTTTCTGCTTGTTTTTTTTTGTTTTGTTTAATCATTCATGTGATTATACTGCAAATCTTTAAAGCTGTAGTCGGTAACTTTGAGCAAATATGATAAAAAGTTATTTTTATAAAACGGTCACTATATCCTGACCGTAGTGCATGAGGCAGGTAATCTGAAAAAAAATCATGTTCCTCTACCTCCTCCTAGCGCTCCCAATGGCATTTGCATGATTTCCCCGCTCCCGAAGGAAAACAACCAACCAGAGCTGAGGAGTGGCTAACGCAGCTGTCAATCACTGCTCACAAAACTCCGAACGGTCAAACTAGTCAGCGCTGATCAAATATGAATCAATATCTTGTTACTGTAATGAATATTTCTCGCATCAAATGTTTTCAGAAACATCTTGTAGTGTACTGTTTAGCTGTAAAATGAGAAAATTTGTGACCCGGCCGCCATGTTGAATACAGTTGAGTCAAAATCAAGCCCCGCCCTCCAACCGGAGCAAATTTTGATAATCATATTTGATCAGCGCTGCCTAGTTTGACATCGATTGACTGCCAAGTTAGCGACTCCTCAGCTCTGATTAGTTGTTTTCCTTCGGGCACATTGAAATCTTGCAATGCCATTAGGAGCGTCGCTAGGAGGAGGCAGAGGAACATGATATGTTTTCCGCAGATTATCTGTCTCATGCACTACTGTCTACTATATAGTGACTGTTTTATAAAAACTTTTTGTCATATTTGCTCAAAGTTACCGACTGCAGCTTTAAGTGCATGTCAGTGTTACATATGATCTCCCATTAAACCCATATATTGATGTTGTGAGACTTTTTTTAAATCACCATTGACCAGTAAATATAATGAAGTCTCTATTTAGTGTGCAATCAATCGGTACTCATATTCAGATTTTACTGTAGTTTTTAAGTATTTTGCTTATAAACTCTTTCTTCTGGTGAACGACTGTAACCTAAGAAAAGTGTTTCTTTTATGACACCTCACTGTCTGAGCCATTATAGCAACAGCACCCGAGAGGGCATTCCTTAATGTCATTGTGGGTGAGAGGATAGGTATAAGGCGTCATCTGTACCAGCAAATTACCCATAATCACAGTAGAAATGCACGTCTGGGTGTTAAGGCTTTTATACAGCGGTTATCAGTGCGTGCAATTGTCTGAAAGGTTTTCTCCAAAGTCGTGTCTATAAAGAGGAATGAACATTTCAAGAAAACAAGACAGGTATTCAAATGTTTCCCAGAGTTAGCATAGAAACTTACAAATGGCTGGAAGTATCAGCATGAGAATGATCAGCATGGTTAGCAATCAACGACATTCAAACTTACACCCCAGTGTTGCTCCTCTTGGTCCTGTGTTTTTTATTTTTCTGTTCTAATCCATTTGTGTTGTTTCTCCAGTTCAGGGTATTTGGTGCTGGACAAGGCTCTGGACAGGGAGTCTCTGGATTATTATACCTTGGTGGTCACAGCCTCAGACGGACGCCCAGATGGGGTAAGAAACGGAGCTGTAGCGTGCAGATATTAAGTAGTTGTCTTTACTTGACTTGTTTCACATCCCCAGTGGAATTAAACTAAGTGGCTGCCAGGAGGGAAACTAAATCCTTCACAGAGAAATGCCACAAACAACAGCTGTGGCATTATGTGAAAAGAGGCATATCAGAAGCAATTGTTGGAAAAAAACCCGTCTCATTCAGTAATAATAATAATCATAACAACCACCCCCATCAAAATAAAAGCCCAAATCCATTTGTAACAATGCATTTTAAACCAATTTGGATTCTTAAATGAATGGATGTGAAAAATAATATATGCTCTGGCTCTGCAACCCTGAGCAGAATAAACAGTTTAGAAAATGGATGGGAGGAAAAAGAATCTATCAAATTACTACCTGGGAAAAAGAAAGGCTCATCTAAGCTTATACAACTTTAAGAGATGTGATGGAAAAGACCCGCATGAAAATGTCTTTAATCATAGACATACCAAGTAGGACTAAATACAGTAGTTATCCACTGACATAAACTTTTTATCTTTATCTTTTATCATCTTCTTTTTATATATATTAGCATGCCATTGTTATTAGATCACATTGTGTCTCAGAGAAGACAACGGAGACTACGTCCACAAATGGAAAATGCATCTTTTCTCTCCATTTTGGCCGTACTTATCCAGCGGTTTTCCCTATAGTTTTCTTTAGCGCTGATTGTGTGACTTTGAAGTTGCCCAAAGTCACACAACATAATCAAACTAACCGATCAAGGCAGCGGCAGACAAGCAATTACCGTGTTTTGCGAGGTAAAATTACTGTGTTTGTCAATGGAGTCTTGTGGCTGTGAAGGAGAGCATAGATGACGGCATTTAGATGGCTAAAAATATGTTCTGCTCTGCTTTGTACTGTAGGAAACACACTGACTATGCAAGTCAAAACTATCCCTTTAAGGTTCGGAATACAAGAAATGTATCCAGCTGAGGACTCGACAGAGTAACCAAGCTATTTCTGCTCAACTCCTTACCAGATGTTGAGTGTGATCAGCAGTTTTTCTTATTTGCCACCTGTGGAATAACCTAAAAGTCTGGTGACCACTTGAACTCACTTTATTTATGATATTTTAGTCCTCAGACCTTCAACAGCTTTTTGCGTTTCAATGCAGATGGAGCACTTGAACGATCTGAAAACGCTCCTGTGAAAGCATGTTGTTTTCACACATAAACCCTTGGCTTAGTGTGGACGGAGTCTGAATAAACACGCAACTACAAAATGTCTAAAACAATTCTTAATCACGCTGCTGCAAGAGCTACTTTGCAAAAGATGGAGCGTGTGCCCTTCCTCACTTTCTCACTTACCTAATTGATCACAGGTCACCAGAGTCGCTCTCTCTATCCCTCTCTGTTTGTGTTCTTCTCGTCTCTTCCTTTTTTAAAAGTCAAATCTTCACTTGCTCTCACATGAAAGTCAAATGGATGGCGTGTCCCTGCCCTCCCTTCTTTCCTCCTTCTCCACTCCCCTGGCTTCTAACAATTTCCCTTTCTAGCTTCTCTTCTCCCCCTCATCATCCATCTATTAGTTTTGCATTAAAGGAAGTTTGTCTCCTCTCCTCCTCCTCCTCCTCCTCCTCCTCGCTGACATGCCTCCCACACATGTCAATTAAAGCCAAAGGTAAAGTTTAAGGTCCCTCAGAGGAGAGAAAATGCTGATTTGAATACCCTGACCTTCTCTCACACACCCTCGCACACAATATGAAGGGAGAGAACAAGTGGGAGGAATTTAGAGAGCGTGGGGAAGGAGCAGTGATGTGAGAGGTGTTCAGGGGGCCCTTATTACCTTAACAATTGTGCTGTGTGTTCATACACAGTGCTATAAAGGAGTCCTGACACATACACACTCACAGACATGCACACATGTACTTAGTCAATTGCTCTTTGGAACTTGACAATTAGTGTATTATCTTTTTGCCCCAAAGGTCTTTAAGTCAGAAAATGGCTAAAAGTAGTTTGGACATTTTTCTGCTTGACACTCCATTATATTTCGAACGAGCGGAGAAAAAAAAAAAAGAGAGAGGTGTATGAGAGAGGAATGGTACGAGCTACACAGAGAGACAGAAGGGAAGACGAGGAAAGAAAGAAATAGAAAAAGGAGAAGGGAAGATTGGGGTGTAGTCGCCTCATACGGACCCATTAATCAGCATCACTCGAAAGGCCTTGGGTTGTCTTGATATGCGTGCACACACACACACGTCTGTGTCCCCTATTATTAAATGTCCCGTTGTGAGAGCGTCAGACTACAAAGTGCCTAATTGGCTATTTGGCCAGTGAATCCATCATACTGCCACGGATTGAGGGCCCTACAAGCTGGTGCAGTAAACCAGCTCCACTGTAAGGACACTGTGCATTGTCAGATGAAACTTAAACTTTGGTGCAGGACAATGTGCTGTTGTCAGATGGACTGTATAATACTGTGTATCGTGGCATGGGTATGTGAATCAGCTCATGTTTCCACCATTAAATACTGTGTGGATTAGCGCTGCTGTAGCTATACAGTAATGAAGGTAAGAGTTTATTCAGTAGTTTAAAGGAACAGTGTGTAATGTTTTGGGGGGATCTATTGGAAGAAATGGAAAATAATATTCATAACTATGTTTTCTTTAGTGTATAATCACCTGAAAATAAGAATCGTTGTGTTTTTGTTAGCTTAGAATGAACACTTCATATCTACATAGGGAGCGGGTCCTCTTCACAGAGTCCGCCATGTTTCTACAGCAGCCCAGAATGGACGAATCAAACACTAGCAGAGATAGCCTTTAGCATATGTTACCTGAAGACCGCCGTAGTTCTCCGACACACTTGTGAAACTGCAGTAACGTGAGCTGCGGAGTGCAAAACCGTGGTACCGCCCGCCGACGTCTGACTTCCGTTGCTCCTAAAGTAGAGTTATTATGGTAAGGACGGCCTCTGAGGGAGGCGAACGGCATTACCACGGTTTTGCATTCATGTTACCGCAGTCTTGGAAAGGGAGGAGTGAGCATAGGGGTACTCAGTTGGTTGCAATCTGCAACCACGCAACTAAATGTCGCCGAATTCGCCGAGACCTTTAAAGAATGACTAGTGTTTTTGTATTTTTTTTCTTAATGTGACCAAATCCCATGAAAAGACAGAAAACCAACAATGTGTTAATTCTTCTGACAATAGTTTCTAACATTTCTATGGCCTTGTTCAGACTGTAAACCCAAATCCGTTTTTTGGCATATCCAGATTATATCCAGGTTGATTTTAGACAGTCTGGACAGCAGAAAATCACATGAAATGCGATTATTGCAACTCCGTCACTGAGTTTGTCTGGTGCGACAGAGGAGTTCCGACCACGACTTGACAGCGCGAAAGGTAAAATATGTTCTGCGTTGGAAAGCCACATCACCAGTGTAGCCACGCTGTTGCCACAGCAACCCATGCAGATATGTTGGTGATATCTGGACACACAAATACGATCTCATCACTTGCAAATTACAGTGCGGTCTGTCTTTAAGATCTGATTTGAGAAACTCGCTAGACTAGTCTCAGGAGGTTGGGGAGTTAGAGGGAGTTGTGGCAACAAACAGCATTGTCATGTATGCAGGTTGTAATGGCTGCCCTGCACACCTGCAGGAATATCATTGAACCTTACTAATCAGCTGGCAGCCAAACAGAATGAGCCAGTGAATGTGAAGCATGAATGAAACAGCGTCAGTGTTCTCCCTCAACTAATGCTTATGTGTTTGTTGTAATTTTTGGACAATGGAGTTCTATGGCATCAAGTAATACTTTTTTAGTAGGATTAATTCTGGATTAATTTTCACAGGATTTGAAGACAATGAGAAAATTATTGACAGGCGTATATTTTAAATTGCAACAACACAGAGCAAGCACAGCAGTTTGGTGTTAAAGGGGAAACATGCCCCGAGTTTGTGGCAAAGTGGCAAAGTTTTTAAGCTGGCAGACATCAGTGGTTTCCCATCTATCACAAGTGGTTGCTGAGCAATCGTCGAGACAGGCAGGGATTAGTTACCCTGCAGAAAGTGAGACTCCAATGAAGCCAAAATCACATTTTACTCGGAAGGGGATGAATCTACCCAGCACTGACTTTTCAAGCTTTTACCACTCACCGTTTTACCACAGGATGCTAAAACCAAACCTAAAACCACCGACAGCTAGTACTATGGAAAGTCACATGAACATGCAATTATTGATTGTTTAGTTTCTCATCTTTTAGACATATTGGTAATTTGGAAAATAATCCCTCACAATGCATAGTCGAGTAGACATCTGACACCTTAAAGGCACAATGACGAAGGTTTGTCGGAAGTGCCTTAAACTTGCATTCTTTCTAACAGCCAGCAGGGGGCGACTCCTCTGGTTGCAAAAAGAAGTCAGATTGTATAGAAGTCTATGAGGAAATGAGCCTACTTCTCACTTGATTTATTACCTCAGTAAACATTGTAAACATGAGTTTATTGTCTCAATCACTAGTTTCAAGTTTTCTTCAATACAGCATGATGTTCATTTAGTAAATTATGGTCCCATTTAGAGTCAAATAGACCATAAAGCAGGCGATTTCGGGCGTGGCTACCTTGCGATTGACAGGTTGCTACCACGGCATTTTCCATTCTGTTTTTTCGTCTTAAAACTTTAACCCTTTCACAGTGTGTTTTCAGTTCATAAAAGTTAATTACAACCTTTTTGGTCGCCTGAAATGTCTTATTCATTGTTCGATTGTACTGTACTTGCAGCCTCGCTATTTGCGTTTTTTCAGCGCTGTGCCATTTTTCGCAGCTTCCTCTTGAATGCTTGCTTTCAGTCCGGCACCGGGTCGCTACGTTTTTATAGAGGTCGATGCCCAGAAACGTCCCGAACACAGCAAAATGAAAAGGAAAGATAAAATCCAGGCAGAGGGCAGGGGATCTGCAGATACAGATATAGATACAGACGCTGCTAGTGAGTCAGTGATGATTCAGATGGATTATTTTTGTAGTCTATACATGTTTTTAAGGAAATCCCTCTCATTGTGCTTTTAAGAATGTGGTGTCTCCATATTTGGGTGGGTGTAAAACTTTGGCAGGTGGCCGCGATATCAGCAAGATAATAAACTCTGAGATGTGCGGTTATTGAAAAATGATGTGTATAGAGCTCCCCAATGCAAAATGGAGCTTCTCCTTCTCTCTCTTTATGTCGATCTGTGTGTATGTGTGTGTGTGTGTGTGTGTGTTTGCCAGCGCTGCTCACAGCCTTCCTTTTCATTATATCAGAGCTCATTCTACTTTACATATATTGGCATTCGGATAAACAGTTTTGTCAACTGTGAGCTCTTAACCTCAAATTACTTGCATCGCCGTGTGCCCTGCCAACCTCAATAGCCTGTTGTCGCCTCTGTGATTGTCACTCTCCCACACACAGCCACACACGCTGCTTTTTCCTCTTTTCATCTCATTGTCGTGAATCGGTTAGCTCTCCCTCATTTTCCACCTCCTCCCAGTTCGCTTCTTTAAAAGTCAAATCTTCAATCAGTCTCTCTCTCTTTCTCTCTCTCTCTCTCTCTGTCTCTTTCTCTCTCTCTCTTTCTCTCTCTCTCTCTCTGTCTCTTTCTCTCTCTCTCTCTCTCTCTCTCTCTCGTCTGCTCTCATGAAATTCAAATTAAGAAATTGGTGACCTCTTACCAGCTTCTCTCTCTTTCCTGGTTGTCTGCCCTTACTCTCTGAAATGTGTTATGCTGTTGCTGTTGGTTGCTAAACAGTGTGAATTGGTGACATTTGCTGTAAACAAATAGATTTGTAATGAATCCAAACAACCACAAACATGCTTTAATGCCTCAGGTGATCAGATAAGTTTGTTGCTACAGACCTTTGACAGATTCTTGTCTATCCATCCGACCTTTGGTTGCAAAAAAAATACCAAATTGTACCAGCCGAGCTGTCTGTTCCAAAAGGACTGCCATATGAGGTCTTTCTTTGACCCTGAGCCAGTAAAAGGGTAACTTCAGTATGTTACAACCTGGACTCTATTTTCTCAATGTTTTTATTTCTAAGTGAATAATGGGGATAACAGTTTTATTGTATTGAACAAGAACGCTGCAGACGGCTGACGCCAAACAAGCTGTAATGTAATCACTTGGCGCTCCTCACCGTCAATGTACGTTCACTAAAAGTGCTTTTTTTCTTTCTTTACCTTTCGCTTTATCCGGATTACAGAAAGTGTAGCTTAGTGTTACCTAAAAGATTTTTAATGTCACGGCTGAATATTTTGCTGATTTCAACAATGTGGATGCAACGCAAGATTTCAGAATGAGACTTCTCTGAGCGAGACTTGGTTAGACCATAGAATGTATATAAGAAGTGGACGTAGTCACCGTAATGTCACATGGTTTTTGGACTGCCGATTTGAAGCCCCAAGTTGCCCTGAGCGATTACATTACAGCCCGCTTAGCAGCTACCGGCTGTAACATTCTCTTTCAAGACTGGACCAATTTTAAAAAATAGTTGTCCCCATTAGTAACTGGAAAACAAAAACATGGGAAAATAGAGTCCAGGTTGAAAAATACCTAAGTTAAACTTTAAAGGGACTATTTGTAACTTTCAGAAATGCTTGTTAACAGCGACTCCTGTGGCCTTGAAATCAACGAAAGTAAGCGTCGAGCTCACGCTTGCTCGCTCTAAATAGACATGAACCAGCATCGCTCAAAACAGTGAGGCGACACACGTCAGCTAAAAGCACAATATCACTCTATATTTCAGCTGCTTGGCAGTAATGTTAGCTGACCAGACAAAGGTCTCTCCATGAATCACTGCTGATACTGTGTTTGCTTCTCCTGCCTCAGCGCAGGCTCAGGCAGCGGGGCTCCTCAACGAGTTACGTTATCGCCTCCCGACCGCAGCCGGCAACCGTAGATACACCGGTACCCGGTCGGTAACGAGACGACAACGTAACACGTGGAGGAGCCCCGTCACTTCCCAAGACACGGAAAACCTCTGTTGGTCTGGAGGAGCTGCAGCATTTATTTCTGCACAAACGTCCCCTGTGCATTCACTAGATATTCTCAGAGCTAAACTAACTCTTCTGCAGTGTGGAGCGAGTACGCGAGAACGCGTGCTTTGTCTTAGTGAAGGTAAGCAGGCAGCGGAGACGAGGCTCCGGCCACACGCGAGCGCGCAAATGCGAACGCGCATGTGTGCCGACCCGCTACATTTATACGCTTAAAAAGTTACAAACAGTCCCTTTAAGTAATTTTCACGTCTTTCTTAATTATGCATATCTTAACACAAATCCCCTTTTAACACGGCAATAAAAGGTGAACAGTTGTTAGAAGCACAAAGAGATGGGACAGCGAGGACCAGAGTGCAGCCAATTAGCAAGCAAAATGGGCTCTTTAGTTTGTTACATAAGGGAGCTGTTAGTACGAGGGACAAAGACACTAAGTTGGTAAAATAAAACCTCTGTGAAATTGGAAGATGGATTCATCCTGTGTACTCTGATAATCCATCACATAAAGAACTCTCCGGCGCTAAAGCAGTTAATCATGTTAAATGGAATACACAATTCAGCTTCAGATGTTGTCTGAACAGACCAGAATAGTAACACAGATTTGTGTGTATGTGTGTGTGTGTAGATCTCCACAGCGACGGTGAACATTGTGGTGACAGATGTTAATGACAATGACCCGCTGTTCGATTCTTCACTGCCAGCGAACCTCACTGTCATCGAGGAGCGGGATCACGCCTACGTTGGACAGGTCAAGGTAGGAAGATGCACATGCACAGATAAGCAGCAAACACGCACACACTCACTCTCCTCACCTCTATTCCCTCAACTCACTTCTCACTACATGTTGTTAAATACATTTT